>NC_056735.1:1895828975-1895931475 GCF_019279795.1 Protopterus annectens
CCCGTGACACTGGTAAACTAGTATCTTCCTTATTCCTAGACCTATCTAAAGCCTTCGACACAGTCTCCCATCCCATACTCTTATCTCAACTTTCCACTCTCAACCTTTCTTCCTCTACACTATCTTGGTTCTCTAGTTACCTCTCTGAAAGACACCAAGCAGTAAAATGGAAATCCTCATTCTCCTCCTTCCTATATACCCCCACCAGTGTACCACAAGGATCTGTGCTAGGCACACATCTTTTAAACATTTTCATAAACAACTTTGATCTCTCCATACCCAATTCCTCTGTAATTCAGTATGCAGATGATTCCACTCTCATCTGCACTGCTGACACCCCCTCTGACTTGCTATTAATAACCCAATTAGCTTTTTCAAAAACTGAAACTTGGATGCACAACAACCACCTTGCCCTAAACTCAACCAAAACTAAACTAATGGTATTTACTCCCTCCAGAACTTCCACCATTGATAATTTCTCCTTCATTATACTAACCCAAAACAACACCCCACTGAAATTGTATCTCACACAAAGCTCCTTGGTGTCATTATCAATGATGAAATTCGACATCCATATAAATACCACATCAAAAAAACTCATCAGAAATTAGGACTCTTGTATCGACATACCTGCTTCCTCACTCCAGCAACCAGAAAGACCCTAGCCTCTTCCTACCTTCTACCCTGTCTCACATATGGTGCCCCCCTGCTCACTAACCTCCATCTCACTTTACAGTCCAAGTTAGAATCCTTCTACAATAAAATCAGCTAATTTGCCACCAACTCCAAATATTCATCCCATCACTGCCTCTCTCTCCAATCCCTACAATGGCTTGAGCTACCAAACTACCTAAACCTTCTAAAACTCTCCACAGCTCACAAACTCATCTTCAAACCATCTAGCTGTCCAGCTCTCTCCACCACCTTATCCCTCTATATTCCAAATCTCCCACTTCGGTCAGAACACCAAAATCTATTACAAATTCGCAAACCCTCTCAGCCTCTTGGCCACTTCCTGCTATCTTACTCTCTAGCCAAACTTTGGAACTCCCCCCCCCCTTCAAAATACTACAAATCCCACCAACTTCAAATCCCTCCTTCAGTCATATCTTTCCTCCAAGTTGATTTGCCCCTGCTCTTCATCCACATGAGTTCCCACGCTAATTCATCACTCACACTTATCACTGTGCTCATCTCTTGCATCCTCTATATTACTAATACATTCTCTGTAAATACTTTACTATGTTCACTCTGCTTATAGAAAAGGACCTGTACTTTATTCTAACACCTACTTATACTAAGTTCACTAAGTTGTACTGTAACATGTACTATATATCTGTTGTTCTGCACAATTTTCTCTTAATGATGGATCTAAGTTACTTTGTTAAATATTTTTGACTTGCAATTGACTTGTTATTGTAATTATGTCATATAGCTGATCTCCCCAGGCCTCCACTGAAAATGGGCCTTTCAAAGCCCAGTGGATTTCCCCGGCCATCAAACTGAAGCAAATAAATAATGTAATCCGTGTTACTTTTTTTGCCTAAGCTTTTTTTTTTATTTATTTATTTTTTGCACACTTGGCCTCCGCTATATGTCAGTCATCAGTCCCCTCCTGATTAATTAGCTTATTTTTTTTCCCCATCATCTAGGTGAGAGTTGACTGGAAGGGGGCATCATCTAGAGAGCCATCAGGTGGTTTAAGGGTTTTCTACTTAGTCCTTGTCCATTCCTTGTTGGATACTTGTCCTGCAGTACCAAAGGAGGGTGTAGAATGGGTTGTCCCCATTGGTTTTCTATCATTTCTGCAAGAGGTGTTGCCAGCAAGCAGCTCCATCCTCTCGCTTAAGAATCAGAAGTGGTTTCCTCCGTCTCCACAAGTAAAATCGCACTTACCCATATCATGTGCTGAGTGCCCTCTGCCCTCTCCTCAGGAGAACCAAGTGGACCCTGCCTCTTAATTCCTCTCCCTCCTTGCCTGGCTCCTCCAATGCCACTACCTCAAATCAAACCCCAGTCATATGGGCCATATTAAAGGCTGCATTCCTCTTTTTCACAGATCCAAGCATGTACACGTGTGTAAACATATATATTTTTTTAGATTGTGATGAATGGAGTTGAGGTCCATGTTTCATTTTTTATACAGCAGCTTTAAATTAAACTAAAGATAGATTTGGGTTTAGGGAAACTAGTTTTGTTGGGTTTGGATCTTTTACCAGGGGGCGTCAGTGTTTTTTGTTTGTGTATTATTTAAACTTATTTACTGTAGATGTTCATCATGTTTCACTGTTGCAGTCATTCCACTTGTGTTATCCTGCTGGCAGGTGACCCGCAGTTGGCCCGAGTTCCAAAGTCTTGGTCCGGCGTCGGTAGCTGTCGCCTCTTCCCTGACGTCAGTGCGCCAGAGGTATAAAAGTTGCAACCGACGCCATTTTCTTCAGTCTTTCTTGCCGCATGGCACCCGAAGCAAAAGCATTTCGCAAGTGCTGGTCGGCCGACTCCTGAGATTTTCAAAATTGAATTTCAGAACCGAAGTCTTCAGTAAAGCTAAGTACTCCGTTGGGGAAACTTTTTCTTGCTCCAGACCGATTTCAGTAAAAGTTAATAATTGTATTTCTTGTGGGAAGCAAATACCTCATAAGGACTTTCACTCTTTCTGTATTCCTTGCCTAGGCCCTGACCACGACGTTACTAGTTGTCGGTTTTGTGCTAGATTCAGTAAACGCGCACTATTAAACGTCGGTTTGATTTTGCTTTACATTATTTTGGATGAAGATTTAATTATATAATGCCGTCGGAACAACTGACGACCGGAATGTATAAAAACGCAAAGACAAAGAAAAAGACAGGCATCCGAGGTCCAAAACCGACAAAGCCTCTTCTAGGCCAGTCACCGGTTCTCAGTGAGGCACTTTCGCAGCCCCTGACACCCGCTACCTCAGAGCCACAGGCCGTAACCGACAGCCACGTGGAAACACCGAGGCCTGTGGAAACTCAAGGTATTGGGCCTACGGAAACTATACCCTCAGATGGGTCCGGAGCTGCTGAGCAGGCACCGGCTTCTGAGGGTGTTTTCAGACCTTCACAGCTTACAATTAAGGCTACTACAGCAGCAGAGGCAAAGTCAAAAACACCATTAAAGACGAGGTAACAAGTGCAGCATTCTCCAGAACAGTCATCCATGCCAAAGAAACAGATGCTTAAAATGGCCGAAGACTTTATTACTTTAATCAGGGGCTCCCATCCCCCTCCTGACTAAAGGCCTAGGCAAGACACTGATTATGATTCCTCTGATCAGGTTTCCATTTCCTCTGATGATTCTTCTGATCAGGGCTATTCTCTCCCTCCCTATGAGGACTCTGATGCTGAAGTGTCCATTCCTTCAGCCTCACCGCCTGAGGATTACTCTTTTGGGGAAACCCTGCACACCATGAGGGAGCATTTCCATTGGGAGAGCCAGGATTACTCAGAATCCAAGAAAAGGCTCAGAGATTTCCTTTTATTGCCTCAGCACAGGCCCCTGGCTATCTCCCCTGTGCTTGATATTGTAGATGTTTTTTTCTGAATCCAGTCTGTCTCCTGATTCTTTACCCCCTGCACCAGTAAAGCCAGACAGGTACTACAGGGTCCCTGACTCTCATAAATTTCTTTACAAAAATCATGCTGCAGACCCAGAAACTATTTCTCAGGGTCCTAAAGGGGTTAAGGTTTCCACTGCCAAAAATCCTGTCTCCTCAGATAGGGATTCCAGAGCTCTGGACAGATGGGGGAAAAAAGTTTACACTTCTGCTACTTTAGCTGTAAGAGCTTTAAACTGTCAGTTTCACATGCTTAAATATCAACAGTACCTCATGTCATTGTTAAAGCAGAAAATGCTTACAAATATAGAAAGCCCTGACTGTAAAGAAATGCAGGATTTATTGCATGCAGTTGAACAAGTGGGAAAGCATACTCTGCAGTGTGGTTTTGACTCAGAGGCTTCTTGTAGAGCCGCAGTTACAGGCTCTGTTATTCGAAGACATGCTTGGTTGAAAGAACAAAGTTTACCTGACCATGTTATGGATGCTCCATTACAGCATGTTATTTTGTTTGTTGTTAAGGCAGAAGAGGTGTTAAAGAAAATGGAGGATAAAGCAAAGTCTATGCAAGCGGTGAAAGATTTCTTACAGGTTCATCCACCAAGATTTAGTAGAAACTGGCCTTCAAAAACTGGTCCTTTCCAGTGTCAGACAGGCCACAAAGAGGCAGATACAGATGCCCAAGAGGCAGGTCTCAGCCCCAAGGCTCCTACAGACCTAAACAATGGGGTGCTTCAGCCCCCAAAGGAGGTGAAGACAAATCATAACCTTGTAGGAAACAGTCACAATGACTTCCCTCTGCAAATGCCAAGCTCTTACCAGTTGACAGCACCCCACTTTTCTCAAGCAATTGGCACATGATCACCCAAGACCAATGGGTGTTGAATATTGTTTCTCAAGGCTACAAGTTCCACTTCCACACGCTTCCAAAACCAAAAGGTATGCCAAACCTGACACAAAACCAATGGGCAGAGGCACAAAAACAGATTGCGGCTCTTATGGATAATGGGAGCTATTCAAAACGTTCCACAAGAAGAACAGGGACAAGGATTTTACTCAAGACTTTTCTTAGTACCCAGAAAAGACAAAGCCTGGAGACCAATACTGGACCTGTCAATCCTAAATACTTTCCTGGATGTTCCAAAATTCAAAATGTTAACACTACAACAACTTCTGCCCATGCTGGGCAAGGAGGCTTGGCTAGTTACTTTGGATCTCAAGGAGGCATACCTGCATGTCCCAATCAGTCAGACAATCATGCAGAAGATACCTCAGATTTATAGCGGGCTCAATGCATTACCCATTCTCTGCACTGCCCTTTGGCTTATCTACTGCGCCCAGGGTCTTCACAAAATGCCTGGCACCAGTAATTGCATTTTACAGACAAAAAGGAATTCAAATATATCTCTACTTGGACGACTGCCTTATTCAAGCAGAGAGCAAGGACATTCTTCTAAAGCACTTGGCATTTGTAAAAAGATTGCTAATTTGCCTGGGGTACATAGTAAACGAAAAGAAATCAAAACTAGTGCCCTCTCAAGAGATAATATTCCTGGGTGCAAGCTTAAGTACAACAGCCCAGATGGCTTATCACATGCCAGACAAACAAAGGCAACTGACTCATTACTTTCAAATGATGGCAACAAAGACCCAGCTCCCTGCAAGAAAAATTCTGCAGGCCCTGGGTTTCATGGCATCCTGCATTCTACTAATTCCATATGCAAAACTGCATATGAGGAAACTACAATGGTAGCTAAAAAGTGTTTGGACTCAGCATTGTCACAGCCTAGAGACAGTCATAACCTTGATTCCCTGCCTACAACAGGAGTTTCGATGGTGGTCCCAGGCCTGTCACCACAACAAGGAACAGCCTTTCACCTTACTTATAGCCAGGCAGACAGTAACAATGGATGCATCGGATTATGCCTGGGGAGCACATATGGCAGGAAAATGTATTCAGGGCACGTGGCCCAAGAAACAAATGCATCTTCACATCAATCGAAAAGAGATGCTAGCTGTACAGAATGCCCTGACAGCCTTGAAGGACCTAATACATCCAGGACAACTATTAATAAAGACGGACAATACCACAGTTATGTGGTACATAAACAAGCAAGGGGGCACACATTCCTACCCCCTATGCAGACAAGAAATTACTTTCTGGAACACAGCACTGACCTACCAGGTACATCTGCAAGCACAATTCCTGCCAGGAACAAAAAACACACTGGCAGATGATCTAAGCAGAAATCTCATGGATCCTCATGAATGGAAGCTAAATCCACAAGTGTTCAACATGATAACAAGGAAATGGGGATGCCCAGACATAGATCTTTTTGCCTCCCCTCACAATTGCCAAATACAGACATTTTGCACAAGGACTTATCACTCTCAAGCATGGAAAGTGGATGCTCTATCATTCAGCTGGAAAGGCCTGACAAGTCTATGCCTTCCCTCCAATGCCTCTACTCACCAAGGTGCTTCTAAAAGTCAGACAAGAGAGGCCAAAAATTATCCTGATTGCACCAGACTGGCCATGCCAGCACTGGTACCCACTCCTAAAGAGTTTGTCCCAAGGCCCACCTTGGCCTCTATCTCAAATCCCTCATCTTCTGACACAACAAAACAATCAGATTCTGCACAGTCAACTCAGAACCTTAAACCTGGCAGCATGGTAGATAATGTAGCCACTCAGACTGCACCTCTCTCTAAAGCTGTTATGGATGTTATTTTGGAAGCCAGGAGGCCCAGCACTAGGAAATCTTATGCAGAAAAATGGAAGAGATTCTGTGCTTGGAACCAGGCACAAGGGCTCGAACCACTTGTCCCTAATATACCTCAGATTTTGCAATACCTAACTGAAATGTTGGACAAAGGCCTATCTTTTTCATCCATTAAAATCCATGCCTCTGCCATTTCAGCTCATTACAATACGGATCCTCCTATTTTTTCACATCCTCTACTACGACAGTACCTCAGACCTCATATAAGATCCCCTAGGAGAGCACCAGTACCTTCTTGGGACCTCAATTTTGTTTTGGAAAAACTAACACTACCTCCATTTGAACCAGCCAGCATAGCTGATCTAAAATTCTTGTCATGGAAAACTGCTCTGCTCCTAGCAATAACTTCAGCAAGAAGAGTCTCAGAGTTACAGGCATTGATGGCTGTGGAATCTTTCCTCATTTTTCATCAGGACAGGGTTTCTCTTAGAACAAACCCAACATTCATGCCAAAAGTGGTCTCCAATGTGGCCTTAAACCAAACCATTCATTTACCTACTTTCTACCCAAATCCCCAGAGTAAAGGGGAAAGACTTCTGCACGCTTTGGATATACACAGGCAGCTACGATTCTACTTGGACAAAACAAAAGCTTTCAGAAAGACTGAGCAACTGTTTGTAGCATATGCTGCAGGATCACAAGGAAAGCCTATTACAAAGCAGACAATCTCCAAATGGATAGGACACTGCATCCGCTTCTGTTATGCACAACATGGCATATCTGTGCCTAAGGGCATTAGGCCTCATTCTACCATAGTAGCAGCCACTTTAGCAGCTTTCCTCAGAGGGGTACCAACCAAAGACATATTAGAAGCTGCAACCTGGAGCTCAGTGCACACTTTCACCAAGCACTACCACTTGCCTCTCTACTCCAAATCCAGAGCAGGCTTTGCCACTGCAGTTCTGCAGGGCTTGTTAGCCTCGCCAAATCCAATTTAGACCCAGCCACCCAACCTCAGCTTTGGGATTCTACCCAAGTGTAATGACTGCAACAGTGAAACACGATGAACATAGTACAGTTGTGTACCTACCATAACTGTAGATGTTCGAGTGTATTCACTATTGCAGTCCAGGTTACCCACCCACCATTCCCCTTTTCTTTGCTGGGACTTTTCTGTACTTCTCAGCTCTATACAACCTATGTGGTGTATTTGCTTGTAGATGAAAGAAATGTTTATAGTAACATATGCATGGCTTTTTGGCATATTTTTATCTTTTCAGCCTTCCTATCTGGGGGCATCTGACATCTGGGGCAAGAAAAACTGAAGAAATTGGCGTCTGTTGCAACTTTTATATCCCTGGCGCACTGACGTCAGGGAAGAGGCGACAGCAACTGATGCCAGACCAAGACTTTGGAACTCGGGCCGACTGCGGGTCGCCTGCCAGCAGGATACCCCCCCCACACACACACACACACACACACAATTAGCACATTAACAGTTTGAATAAAATCTCCAGCTGAAATGACCAACTTCAAATCATGGTCAGTTTTGTGTGTTGTACTTCTGAACTCTGAAAAATATTTTGAAGGAAGAATTGTATGTACCTGCTATATGTGCAAGTTATTTTTTCTGATAACTCACTTTATCTTTTTATAGGGTTGCAAGTATGGTGGACCATATGCTGGTACCAGTGGGTACGTAGTATCTGTAAACCCATTCTTAACATGGTGCCTATCCATCACAGAATGTGCACTTGCACACTAAATAAGCCTACAAACAAAGGAAGTGCAGCTACAAAGTTATTTGTGTACATGTGTTTGTGCGTATGTACTGTTTATACTGTTTATATTTTAACTATGTCTATGTTTCTAACTATTCAGAATAGTTTCACACACAGCCATGGTTCATTATCATATAGTCAAGCAAAACAGGAAAGGAGACTGTGTATATCAATATAGTCTTTGAATTACAGCTCAAAGTGAGCTGCTATATAGAAACTGTCAGAGCAAGTAGAGGGGTTGTGGTGGCACATCTCCTTTTGACAGGGTTGCAGGGGCAAAGTCCTCATGCAAGAAATTGATTTGATAAAGTTACAGTGCATTCTGAGTTTTTGTAGGTTTCTTTAAATCTTGCACATTGCTGTTCACACTTAGTGTCAAATAGTAGTGTCACAAAGTTTAATCATGCAACCTTTCTGAGCATATATGAAAAGCAAAAAATAAAGTTACACCATTCAAGCCCAGTAGGTTGTAAGCTTGACTGACATGCCTATGAAGCTATTATTGTTGCACTGCATATTCATTTTTTTTTTCTTTTTTTTTTTTAACCTTTGTTTATTTGAGTTACATTTGTTCTTGTACGCCTCTACTTTCTTTGTTACTTTGTGTATTTGTCGTTTCACTTGCTGTGCATACATCCACAGCTTTTGATAAGGTTAGGTCTGATTCGTAATAGTCTTTCCCTTGTCTTATTTCTGTACCACAGATTGTTCTTTGTATTAATGAATTATGTAGCTCGCCATATTCAGTGTTTGGGTCGATTTTTTTAAATCATTAATACAAGCATGCATGCTTGATTTTTGTAGGACTTTGTGCCCTTGTAAAGAACAAATGGCAAGTAAATGGTAAGGTCATTCTAAGCTTATAGTAATTCCAAAACTTTCTTTCCATTTGCTTGTGTGTTAAATACATTCAAAGCTGTTCTTTATTAATAGACAGTGTACTTTTTCAGGCCTCTTGGTTCTGCTCTTAATGAAAAAAAAATCAAATTTCTGATTCCAAAGCTTCCATTTCTCTTCTAAACTGCCTTGCAGAAAGAGTATTTTTGATGGTTGTAGCTTGGCAATTTTTCTGTCTGCAAACTAAAGTTCTGTAATTCCAAATATGTTCAAAAACAAATGTATTTCTTCACATCAGCAGATGTATGTAGATGTTCTTCGTTTTCCATTGCTGCAGTCCTGACTATTGGGTATAGTCCGCGTCCCGTCAGCCCGAATACCAGAGTATAAGGCTGACGTCGGTCAGGGCGCATTAGACTGACGTCAGTACGTCAGGGTACTAATGCGCATGACCGACGTCATATCCTCAGTCTTTTTTGCCGCATGGTCCGATGCAGAAGCAGTTTTGCGAGTGCAGGTTGGCGTTCTGAAATATTTCCGAAACCGGAGTTTCAGACCGAAACAGAGTTGGCTAAGTACCCGTTGGGAACATTTTGGTTTTCTTGCCTCAGTATTTTACCGGATGTCAGAAAAAGTGAATAACTGTATTTCTTGTGGGAAACAGATACCTCATAGGGATTACCATACCTTGTGTATACCTTGTTTAGGGCCTGAGCACGACGTTGTTGGTTGCCGCTCTTGTGCTAGGTTTAACAAACGCACTATTAAGAGGAGGTTAGACTGTGCCAGGTTAGTGTTTGGGAAGCGTTGCAATTATAAAATGCCGTCGGATGCTCCGGCCCGCTTCCTCAAGAAGCGCAAGGACAAAACAGTGAAGCCTAGGGTTGATGAACCGGCAGTCCCGGACGTCGGTTCTTTAGAAGGC
Organism: Protopterus annectens; assembly: GCF_019279795.1. Lineage (NCBI taxonomy): Eukaryota > Metazoa > Chordata > Ceratodontiformes > Protopteridae > Protopterus > Protopterus annectens. Next base: position 1,895,838,820 of record NC_056735.1, read on the forward strand.
TCAGTGGAGCCAGAGGTTTTGCCAGGAGTTTCCATGGAGTCCCAGGCAGAAACTTTACTATTACAGGATGTGCCTTCTCAGGAGGTAGGCCAGGCTGAGGGGGCTTCTCAGGTGACTGTTCTTCCCTCTCTTCCCAAGGTTGTTAGAGCCTCTCCTTCTGTTGCCAAAACTTCTTTGAGGGTAGGCCTAGTTCAGCTTCAGTGGGGGCTTCTCCTAGCATTTCGGGTTCTGTACCTAAGAAACATATGCTTAAAATGGCAGAAGATTTGATTACTATGATTAGAGGTTCTATGCCCCCGCCTGATAAGAGGCCTAGGGTGGAACCGGAGTTTGATAGTTTTGAACAGTGTTCAGAGGCTTCAGAATCTTCAGTGGAAGATTTGCAGGAGTATCCTACTTATTCTGATTCGGATGTGGATGATTCCACTCCTACAGCTTCTCCGCCTGAGGATTTCTCATTTTCAGAGACTCTGCATGCCATGAGGGAGCACTTTAAATGGGAAGGCCAGGATTACTCTGATTCCAGGAAAAGGCTTAGGGAATTCTTGTTTTTACCCCAGCATAGGCCTTTAGCTATTCCTCCTGTGTTGAATGTGGTGGAAGATGTTTTTGCAGAGGCTTCCCTGAACCCTGACTCTTTGCCTCCTGCTCCTGTTAAGCCTGATAGGTATTATAGGGTGCCCGAAGCTCATAAATATTTGTTTAAGAGTCCTAGGGCGGACCCAGAAACAATTTCTCAAGGGCCTAAAGGTGTTAAGGCTTCTGTGGTTAAAAATCCTGTTCCCACTGATAAAGAGGCAAGGGCTTTGGATAGGTGGGGAAAGAAAGTGTATACTTCTTCCACTCTAGCCATGAGAGCATTGAATTGTCAGTTTCACATGCTAAAATATCAGAATTATCTCCTTTCACAATTGAAATCTAAGGTGGATGCTTTGGCGGAAGGTATTGAGTGTAAAGAGTTGCTGGATTTGGTTCATGTGTCTGAACAAGTGGGTAAGCATTCCTTGCAATGTGGTTTTGATGCTGTACAGGCCTCCTCGAGGGTGGCTGCTACCAGTTCTGTTCTTCGCAGGCATGCCTGGTTGAAGGATCAGAATTTAGCTGAGCATGTTAAGACAAGGATTTTGGATGCTCCTTTACAGTCTGATGTGTTGTTTGGATCGCCTGTGGAAGCAGTTTTAAAGAAAATGGAGGACAAAGCTAAGTCTATGCAAACTGTTAAAGATTTTCTGCAGGTGCAGCCACCGAAGTTTAGTAGAAATTGGCCTGCTAAGGGGTGGACATATCCTGCTTATGATTCCCAGTCTAGGGGTAGGTCTAGACGTGGTAGGGGCAGGGCTCAAGGTTCTTTAGGCCTAGAACAGGAGTTCACCTGCTCAGACTTCTGGTGAGGGCAGGGGTCAGTCCTTTCGTAAACAGACCCAATGACCTGTCTTTTCAGCTGCCAGCAGATTCCCGTCTGGCAGCTCCTTTGGGAGGAAGACTGTCTCTTTTCAAAGAAAATTGGGATTTAATTACTCAAGACAAATGGGTGTTGGATATCATTCACCATGGTTACAGATTTTATTTCCATACAATGCCCCCTTTCAAAGGCATGCCAGACGTTCCTCCTCCACAAAGAAAAGAGGCTCACAAGCAAGTTTCTCAGTTACTTCAGATAGGGGCCATTCAGCCAGTCCCTGTATCAGAAAGGGGCCTAGGATTTTATTCTCGCCTGTTCCTTGTACCAAAGAAGGGGAACACGTGGAGACCAATTTTGGATTTATCTCTCCTCAACACGTTTTTGGACATTCCCAAGTTCAAGATGTTGACGTTACAACAGCTTTTACCTCTGCTGGGCAAAGATCACTGGATGGTAACTTTAGATCTCAAGGAAGCTTACCTTCATGTGCCTATAAGGCTAAGTTGCAGGAAGTATCTGCGGTTTCGAGCTGGAAATTCTCATTATCAGTTCTCTGCATTGCCCTTTGGCTTATCTACTGCCCAGAGTATTCACAAAGGTTCTGGCTCCAGTGATAGCTTACTTCAGGCTTCAAGGAATTCAAATCTATCCTTACTTGGACGACTGCCTGATTCTGGCTCAAGAAAAGGAAGACCTTCTACAGCATCTGGAATATGTTATAGCAGTGCTAAGATGCCTAGGGTATTCTGTGAGCGAAATAAAGTCCAGTCTAGTACCCTCTCAAGACATGTGCTTTCTGGGTGTGAGACTGAATACAGCAGCCCAGATGGCCTTTTAACCCCGGACAAACAAAAGAGTCTGTCACTTTACTTCCATCAACTATCTCATCAGTCCGTGCTGACTGCAAGGACAGTCCTTCAAGCATTAGGGTTCATGGCATCTTGTATTCTGGTGCTTCCCAATGCCAAACTGCATATGAGGAAGCTACAATGGTATCTCAAAATGTATGGACACAGCACTGCCAGGATTTGGACACTGTCATTCAAATAATACCTTGCCTTGAAAAGAATTCTTGTGGTGGGCTCAGGAATGTCACCTAAACAAGGGACTCTCTGTGACCCGGCCAGAGGCAAGTCAGATCTTAACGACAGATGCCTCGGACATTGCTTGGGGAGCTCATCTAAATGGAAAGTGGATACAAGACAAGTGGCCTGCCAGACTACAGCATCTACATATCAACATGAAGGAGATGTTAGCAGTCCAGTTTGCATTAATGGCTTTCAAGGAGTTACTTCTTCCAGGGCAGGTGTTGATTCTAACAGACAACACAACTGTCATGTGGTACATCAACAAGCAAGGGGGAACACATTCTTATCCTCTATGCAGGCAAGCAATGATTTTATGGGAGACTGCGCTAAGCTTGCAACTAACTCTTCAGGCAAGGTTTCTGCCAGGAGCACAGAACTCCTTAGCAGATGTGTTAAGCAGGCAAATCATGGATCCCCACGAGTGGAAACTGGATCTTCATGTATTTCAGAAACTGACAGTGTCATGGGGAACTCCAGACATAGATCTGTTCGCTTCTCCACTAAACCACCAGCTGCCAAAGTATTGCACAAAGGGGTTTCATCACACAGCTTGGAAAGTGGATGCTCTGTCTTTCAGTTGGAAAAACCTTCATGTGTATGCCTTTCCACCTCTGCCTCTTCTTCCAAAGGTACTATTAAAGGTCAGACAAGACAGGCCAAGGATGATTTTGATAGCTCCAGATTGGCCTCGGCAACACTGGTACCCACTACTACGGAGTCTGGTACAGAAGCCTCCATGGCCTTTACCTCTGATTCCTCATCTGTTATCTCAGAAGGACGGTCATCTGCTCAATGTCAAGCTTCATTCTCTTCATCTAACAGCCTGGCATATTCTGTGTTGAAACACAGCAGGTCTCAACTTCCTCAACAAGTTTTAAATGTGATTATGGAAGCTAGAAGACCTAGCACAAGGAGAGTGTACGCAGAAAAATGGAAGAGATTTTTATCTTGGAGTACAGCAAAGAATTTGGAGATTTCTGAGCCTAATTTGAGTGTGGCTCTTCAATATCTTACTGAGTTATTGGACAAAGGTTTGTCCTTCTCTTCCATTAAGATTCATGCTGCAGCAATTTCAGCTCACTATGATTGTGACCCACCTTTGTTTTCGCATCCTTTGTTCAAGCAGTTTCTTAGAGGGGCAAAGAATATAAGACCCCCGTGAGCTCCTACTCCTGCTTGGGATCTCAATTTTGTGTTGGAAAAACTTACTCTACAACCTTTTGAGCCTGCAGCTACTGCTGAATTGAAATACTTGTCATGGAAGACTGCTTTTCTGTTGGCTATTACTTCTGCAAGAAGGGTGTCTGAGTTGCAGGCCCTTATGGCAGTAGAGCCCTCTTTGATTTTCCATAAGGATAGGGTATCATTACGTACTAATCCTTCCTTTATGCCTAAGGTGGTTTCTAGTGTGGCTTTAAACCAAACTATTCATTTGCCTACGTTTTATGCAGACCCTCAAAATAAAGGGGAAAAGATTTTGCACACTTTAGATGTACACAGGCAATTGCGTTATTATTTAAGCAGGACTAAGGATTTTAGGCAGTCCCAGCAGTTGTTTGTTTCTTTTGCTTTGAGTTCACAGGGCAAGCCTGTGTCAAAACAAACTATTTCTAGGTGGATTGGCTTTTGCATTGCATTCTGTTATTCCCATCATGGCAAGGAGATTCCAGCTGGGATTAGGCCTCATTCCACTAGGGCTACTGCCACTTCAACAGCATTTCTAAGGGGTGGCAACTAAGGATATTTTGGAAGCAGCTACTTGGAGTTCAGTGCATACTTTCTCTAAGCATTATCACCTTCCTATCTACTCTAAGTCTAGGGCTGGTTTTGCCACAGCTGTTTTACAAGGCATGTTGTCAGCTCCTACTTCTTTATGATTTGCCAGCCTCCCTTACCTCTGCTTTGGGATTCTACCCAATAGTCAGGACTGCAGCAATGGAAAACGAAGAACATAGTACAGTTTTGTACCTACCATAAATGTAGATGTTCGAGGATTCCATTGCTGCAGTCCAATTTACCCTCCCTCCTTCCCCTCTGTGTTTAGGGGTGGTTGTGTAGGTGAGTTTACATGTATATATTTTTGTATATATTGTTGTATATATTGTACATGTTTTTGGTGCAGGTATTTTGGGACTTGTCTTTTTAGGGTCTTCTGACATCTGGGGCAAGAAAAGACTGAGGATATGGCGTCGGTCATGCGCATTAGTACCCTGACGTACTGACGTCAGTCTAATGCGCCCTGACCGACGTCAGCCTTATACTCTGGTATTCGGGCCGACGGGACGCGGACTATACCCAATAGTCAGGACTGCAGCAATGGAATCCTCGAACATCTACATTTATGGTAGGTACAAAACTGTACTTTCTGACCCCAGCTGACATATGGGTATTCATCAGGATGCTCTTCAAACAACACCGTCTGTGGATGTGCATCAAGTCTCCATAAGGTCTTTAGTCTTACTTTCTAGAATGAAGCATTATTACTTGACATGCAGTTTGTATAGGTAGCATATTTAAATGCATATAGCACCATGCAGTGCCAGATCATGGTCAAAAGGAGCCCTAGGCATGCTAATGGTGTACCCCCCCCCCCAGCCATTCTACTGTCCCAATATTTGGCTGTCTCTACTTCGTTACCATAAACACTGTTTAAACTTATCAGTGTGCATACCTTTTTCTGTCTTTACTTCTATAATGAGTACAGATATTTGGGTTTAATTTAAAACTTTTATTTCATATTTTATAGCACAAACACTGATAGCCATTTGGTAACCAAAGCAATACAGTCTCTCAGTGAAAACAGACTTCGCATGAGCAACAGTAAACTTGTCTACCTTTAAAACTTGTATCCATTGAAACTGCATTGAAACCCACATTCACAGAAAATGCATCTGGCCAGTGGCAGATTAAATGTACCTTTTGGGCTGTTATCAAACCATTGGCCTCCACAAACATTTTTACTGCGTGTATTCTTTCATTCACTGCCCTGATTGTATTAAATTATATTCCTGGTTTAATACAGCACTAGTTACGGTGTGTTCTAAATTTGTAGGTTTGAAAATTTTTTTCAGCAAGCAGTGAAACAAAATGTATAAACCCATAATGGCAAAATTGCCCATTTCAGAACATTGCAACCGTACCAGGTCACCCAAACTGCTGCTGGTATATTCCAGCAATATCAGTTAATATGCACAATCTCTGCAGGAGTAAAAGTCATCTGATTAACACCACATTAAAGAGAGCCACAACTCGTGAAGAGATTGCTGCTGGCAAACAACTTTGCATTTTATCTACAAATTCAGTGTCTTTTGCCCTTGAAGAGTAAATTCCTTATGTTACATTAAAAAAAAACGGTGTGTGTCCAGAATCTGTTTACCTGTTGTGGGAAGACAACCCACAGCATTCTGCACCAAAAGCAAGCATGCTACTTCTTGCACCACTTTCACTGAAAACACAACTATGAAACTCTTATGACTGACATTGACAGACCAATCCTCAATGACTTACAAAAAAATAAAATTAAAGGCGGTCTGGGTATTGATATGGAGGTTTAAGGCACTTGCCTGTCAATAATTCAGACCAGAGTTGGACTGTAAGCAAAGTCACTTAAAATGTAGTGTTCCTACCTAGGGCACTTTACACACAATTATTTTTCCAGATCCCTTGTGCTAAGGGGTTGAGAGGTATGCATCTAAACATAATGGAATGGCTCTGATCAGGCCTGGCTCTGTATATCTCTGTGCACTCATGGCTGTGTTTGCTCCAAATCATTTATTTACCTTGTAGATGTAATACTTAAATCTCCCATGGTTTCTAATGGGGTTTGCATTACAGAAGTCTGTCTAGGGCATTGTCCTTAAGGGTGAGATTTCTAGTGCTTGCTGTACTGTGTTATGGAGGACAGAAGTCTCCTGCAAGGTCCTAATACTGATGCTGTGCCAGTGATGGAAGTCTCTTGCAATGTTTTACTTTTTTACTTATGAGAGACTATTTTAGTTTTTTTTTTTTTTTTTTTTTTTTTTTTTTTTTAGCCCATCCAACCCCCCCCCCCAGACAACATGGCCCCTAGGCAACTGCCTAGATCGCCTAGTGCTGGATCTGGCTCTGACACAATATGCTACATTCACAAAACAAAAAGGTACAGCAACCCAGAATAATTTAGTTTCACAGGGTTGCAACAGTTTGCTGTGCAGTTCACCTATGATTCTTTCCCGAGACCCCTATTATATCTGAGAAAGGGAGTTATACCCCAGATGGTTGCCAGAGGGAGGGACATAGATCCTTAGAGGAGCACACTTCCTAAGAAGGTCACCGTAGGATGCATTACAGTTCGTTTGACACATGCCTGTAACCCCTGCTAGTTCCAAGGATCCACTGTAGGGCAGGACACACCTCTCCAGAAGAGGTTAAGTCTCCCTAGAAGATCACTGCAGTCTGCTACTCCTTATGCCTTGACTCATACTGGGCACCTACCACATCTGACGAGAGCTGTAAAATGCAGTGTCTCACAAGGTTACTACAAGGAAGGACACAACCCCCCCCCCCCCCCCAGAAGGTTACGTCATCCAGCTAATTTGTTTTCTTATGACCCATCCTGGAGCCTTACTAGATTTCTTCAGCATCTTTCAGTCTACAGCTTGTTTAACTTTTCCCAGGTTACCCACCTGTGTTACAGTAAATGTTGGACGTCTCTGTGTAACAGAACTCCTCCATTACTACTCGCCTTTTCTTTCATCTGCAGTGAGAGAAAGGGCAGACAGCATAGGCTTCATTTGTACACTGATGGCCAGTTCTCTTGACTCAGATCATATTGTCTGAGTTCTGATGGGGACTTAGAAAACTTCTGGGAACATTCTTTTCATGGTAAAGAAGACTGAGCAGCAGGATCTAATGCATGTTTTAAAACCTAATCCTGATATACTATTACAAAACACCCTCCTGAAGCACATAGCATGTAAACACCGGTCTTATTGAGTACTTCATTCAAGGTGTGATTGCTGGTTTGAAGTTTGACATTTGGAGGAAGCTAAGGTAGAATAACTGAGTTAGTTTCTATGTTATCTGTGAATTGCATGGTCGAACTATTTTGGCAACTTGTTTCCCAGTGTTTAAAAATATGTAATAACCTAGTATCTCCTCAGTTACATTCAGTGAAAGAAAGTAATTATTATCAGATAAAGTACTTACCTTGAACTTGAAAGAGCTCAAGGGTCATTAACAGTTTCCTTCTACTCTTGAGGATTTACAAAGTATCCTTTGTAATGAAAATGTAACTTGGAGCCATGGTTGGTATGATATCCTGTCCTAGACTAAGCAGTTAGCTACAGCAGATCCTGATCCCTCCCTATAAGCTATAAATAATGCCCCAAAAGAAGACTGCCAAGCCTGACTCTGTGGCACAGAAAGCTGCTTCCCTGACTTCAGCCTAGGTAATCGGGTTCAAATAACAGCTCTGACACTAGAGGACCCTGGCTTTGAGGGAGAAGAGTGAAGGGACATGGCCTTCTTTCTTCTACCACAGTGGAGGGGTGGCTGTGGGCACTCATTGATCAAATGAAGTGGTGCAATTTCTCCATTGGAGATCAAAGTGATGAGCATCCAGCATTGTCAGTCCAGCCAGGCATGCACAGAGGAGGCAAGGCATAAAAAATATTGAACCACCTCTGATGACTACTTAAATGATAGCATCTCACTGTCAATCCTCACTGTTTTAATGAGGAGTGGATTATCAGCAGGCATTCATGACAAAAGTCCAGGAAAAAAGACTGCATCTGTGTCTGGTGCACTGGTCAGAGAAATGCAGTTCCCCGTCCACCAGGAGCACTGTTTAAGCAGCTGTTATATGCATGCATTCTAGTGTCTTGCAAAAATTGTACAGCATTTCAAAAGGGGAATTCTAGTGTGTTTGATACAATTTGTAGTCTAGTGACCAATGTAGCCTGCTCCAAGGAAAGAGTAGTGTTAAACGATTATTTAGTGCAAGTATTCTGTGCTCAGTTATTCATTCTGTTGCATTGTGATATTGAGTCTGTAGTTTGTTGTTTCACACTGTAGGCAATTGACATTAATTGCAACACTGCAGTCACTGGTAGTAGAGTTTAATAATGTATGAAGGACAGTCCCTTGAAAGCATGTCTCTGTGGTACAGTAATACCTTTCACAGATCTGCATAGTACCAGTAAGAACAATATCATGGCTGAGAAAGGCAATAATAATAATAATGAAAAGTAGCTTTAATTTTTGAATGTTCTGCAGTGTTGTGCCTACGTCCCTGACTACTACATACATAGGATACACTTTGTTGGAAATGCAAGGTGTATGTACTAAAGCAAAACAGAATTAACTCTTTCCTCTAATTGTTTCTCAGTGTTCTACCTGTAAAGATGGTAGTAATAACTATTGTATGAACCGGAAGTCATGTTTGCTCAAAATGTAGATGTAGCACAACTTAATCATATTATACAGGGGCAATGTATATTGGAATATTTACACATTGGGGTTCTGAGTTCATATACAGTTATCAATGAAATGGATTTTGCCAAGTTTGCAGTTTACATTTTTGGTTATCCATACCCCATTTCCCATTTTTATGTCTGAGTAAGAAGTGAGGGCTATGGAAGGGGATAGATGTTTTTGTGTGTATGTGTGTGTATGAGCACACGCACACTTGTGCATGTTTGAACGTGCATGTACACAACTGTTTGCAGATTAGGGACAGAGTACAGGCTGCAGAAGATGATAGGGCCTTTGTGTGTGATTTTGTCTTGTTTTGTGTTACTGTTAGGTAAAGGGTGTTTCGTACCATAATTGATTTAATTGTGCATGAAATTCTACTAAGATGTATAGTAAATAGCACCGTATTGACACAGATGGATTCAATTCCTTATGAGCCCAAGGAAGTCCAAACATGTACGAGTTAATTACTTCATCTCCTGTTCTTAGTTTTGGAAACATGCATGAAGGTACAGCCATTTCATTTGTTGTATTTTTGATGCCAAGAAACTTTAGAGGTACTCTGAAATTTCCCTTATAAAAGTTAAAAGGCCTCAGTGGGATGTAGCATTTTTAAAAGAAAGTTTAAAAGCAAGACTGATTTCTAGGGGGCTTCATGTTACAAAAAAAAAAAACTCAATGGACGATTATTTTAGTACTGAATTACTTAAAAACAAAGTAAACCACAACTTTTGTTGTGTATGCATGGAGTTGCTAATTCAGCACAATGAAAAAAGAATCACCAAGTTAACTAATGTTATTAATTTCATGGATAATATTTTTAAGTTAGACATGTCTGATAGTGAATTAATTTCACAAAGTTAGATATTAAGTGAAACTTTTGAAAGAGGAGGATGTTTTATAGCAATGAAAACAGAAAAATAATAAGATTTTGAAGATTGTCAGAGAAAGAATTGGGCACATATGATTGCTGAGAAGATGGAAAAGGTAACTGGCAATGAAGAGGAAGTAGTTGACTCATCCAGTCATAAGGAAGCTGTTAATAATCAGATGGACTTGAATGCCAGTTTGGAATGTCTTCCCTGATGTTTACTTCTACAGGAAATGAATGGAGCTTCTCAACAAAGTCTGCATGGGAACACTCGAGCCATTCAGCAACACCAATGTATGGCAAAAAATTCAGGTTTTTCAAAAGCAGAAAAACTTGAACCGACAATGGACATGAGTAGAAGTAGTGAGCAGTAACCATCAGCTGCAGAACAACAAGAGCAAAACAATTCATAATCAAGTCCGGAAGAAAAACAAAATATGTTGAATAGTAGCTTAACAGTGGATTTTAACATTTTAATCTGTCACACAGAACTCGTGGTGATGAATAGGAAAGACTGTTGTAAAAGGGTTTGACATTTATTCCCTCAGCAGCAGCCAGTCTAGTATGTACTGCTGCAGAGTTAGACTTTTACTAGAAAGGCTAATTTAAATGTTGCACTGAGCGGTATTGGTCAGACTTAAAATTTTCCTATATGACCCGATAGCACATTTAATTCCGCATTTGTGCCAATGGTTTCTGCCTCTGAAAGATTTTGTGAAGGAGATATACAATCAGTTTTAAACAATAATCCTAAAAATGTTTTTGTAATTTAAATTTTAAAGAAAGACCATTATTGAAAATGGATAGAAACATTCCAGTTATAAAAGTAGATGGGGAGTATGCGCTTTGGTGATGATGGATGTTTGGGGAATGCAATAATTACATGTCTGAAATGCTAAGTAATGAATTTTGCAAACAGGTCCTTATGTCAGAGGCTCTAAAAAGCTTGTAGAAATGTTGATGACTGGTTAGTTGAGATGCTTATCGAAAGTAATACATGCAGATTTTTTTTAAAGGGAGCAAGGAAAGACTAAGTATTATTTTGGGATCCCCAAGGTGCATTAATGTGGATAATGCTCCTTTAAGACTAATTGTGTCCCTTGCGGGTTTGCAGTACAAACAAGTGGCAACTTTTATTGAGAGTAAAATTAATACTTTTTGTTGTGAAGGTCTTATATTAGAGAGTCCTTTGATTTTTGTGCCACACTGAGTAAGGTGCAGGCCTGAAAAAGTGGTTGATGAGGGTGGATATCAAAATATTCTACAGTTATCCCACATGATGTGAGAATGGTATTGGTTTACATCTGTAGGTCTAAGAGGAGGTGGGCTGTGAAGAACTGAATTATTGGAAGTCCTTTTAGATTATTTTTTTTGTTACAAGATAATGTTTTAAGCAGATTAAAAGAGTGGTGATTGGTGTGAATATGACATCCATGTACACCAACATTGTCTTATGATATTAACTCAAAAATCTTTAGTACAGTACATACAGTTTACACATGTGAAATTTGTTATTTTATTAATTACATGTTTTTATTTGGTCTGTTGGCAAAAGTTGCTCAAGTTTATTAACTGTATAAATGCATCCAACCAGTGTACTGTTATGAAAACTAGTAGGCTGTAGATGACTTTTATTAATGTTTTATAAGAAAGATCCAGAAGGAAAGGTGGGCTCAGAAATTTGCTACAAAGGACCTTTTGAGTATTTCTGTTTTGCATTATATTAGGATGCATTCCTGACAGTTAAAAGGCAACATACTAAGGGGGACCTTGCTTTAGAATTAACAGCAACACAGGTTCCTACATGAGTTTGGTTTTATGGAGAAGAGATTTTTTAGAGTGAGATTATCCTTTGCAGGTTATTCACAACTCTGTTCAAACAATAAGTTGAGTGTTGAGGGTAATTCCTCGGTTAAGACCGACAATAACTGGGTATAAATAGTCCATACAATGTGAAGAGAAAAAGAAAGATATTACCAGTAATTGGGAATTTTTCTGCCGATCCTAATATTTTCATGAAATTGGTTGAAAACATTTGTTAACAACAAAAATCTAAAATATTTTGCACAGATTTTAGGAAAAAAAGGGAAATATGAATAAGAAAAACTGCACCACATATAATAAGAACCTTTGGAAGTCTAGTAAACAGAAGATTACTTTTCTTTGTTTGTGGACATTGCGGTTGGTGTAGGTTTGTGGCTAATTTGCCTCATTATTTTAATACAGTGATCAATAAGATTTGTGCTCCACCAGGATTTTGCAGTTATTCCTCAGATTTTTTAGTTTCTGTAGCAATGTGCTTTCTTTGAGGCTTTTCATGCACAGACACCTTGATGGAGCTTTGCATCAGAATTTATGGACATGTGTATAGTATTTATGCAAAATATGTGAGTAGTACTTTGCTTAAGCACACTATTTACTGGAACTAAATGAATTTGTGGCAGATTCTTTTTAATGTCTGTAAATGTCTAGGTATTACTTTAAAGGTGTACTTGAGGATAAGATTGTAAAATAAACTTAACTTTTGTATATATTGTTTTGCATATTTTTAAGCGTAAGTAAAATGTATGGTAACCCGAGTAGTCATGTGACCTTTTAATAGTGTATAAAAGATGATTGGCTCTACAACTATAATCTGAAGAAGTCTCTATATTATTTGATGTGAGCCAAAAGTGCTTACTATAGTTAGGAAGAAAGTAATAACGATCTGGTAGGTTTTGCTTAACAATATTTTAAAAGCTGATGGGGGGAGTACCAGCATATGTTGGCAAAAAGCTGTGATGGCTGTACTACCAAAGAGGTAAAGACCCTTCAAACCCAGCTTTATATAGACCTGCTTCAGTTTTAAATCATGATTATAAAGTGTTTGTGTGTATTAGCCACATGAATGGCTAAAGTGTTGCCAAAATTAATAGATATGGATCAGAGTGGTTTTATGGAGGGAAGGCAAAAATTTGACAAAATTAATAACACAAGGATAATCCTGGATGAAGCAGAATGTGATAAAATTATGCTGTTGTTGGTGGGTTTTAATGTGGTGAAAGCATTTGATTAAGTCAGCTTGTATTTTGTGAATATAGCAATGGCATCATGTGTGTTTCAGATAGAACAGTAGGGTTAATAAGGAGAATATATGGAGTTGGAGAGAAGAATTAAAGGAGGGGAGGGTTCATATCTGACAAATTCTGTTTGAATAGAGGAGCTAGGCAGGGATTGCCCCCTCTTCCTTTGTTTTGTATTTAGAGCCATTACAAAGGAAATAAGGGGCTCATAAATCCAAGGATTTAATTGTTAAGGTAATTAAGAAAAGTTGGTTTTATTTGCAGATGTTTAGAACTTAACAAGCCCAGAAAGACATTTCAATGGTGTGAATCAATTTGCGGCATCTCGGGTCTTTTGGGGATATTAAATAAATGAAGATAAAACAAAGGCTATAGTGGTAATCTTTGCACCCACGCATGAATTGGTTCAGCAGTGCCCATATTCATGGGGACATGAGAAGTGTGTAGTTATATGGATTACAAATTATTTTCTGACAGCTAAGGATGTGTGAGAAAAGAGTAAAGAAAAGATCACACAAAAACTGAGAAGATAGAAACTCTTGATTATGGATAGATTCAAGCAATGAAAATGTCTTTATTCCCTTTAATTTTATATCAAGTGTATTTTTATCAACTAGATGAGAAGTTATTGATGATAAAGAGTTGAAGGAATTTAATTGAGAGGGAAAAGGGCAAGACTTAAGTAGGGTAAGTTGATTCACTCAATAGAGCAAGATGTTTTAGGATTACCTGATTTGCAGGGATAATTTAGAGCAATGCAGTTAAGGCTCACACAATTCCAGCAGAGATTTATAAAATGAAATGGAAAGGAAGGAAGGATTATGAAACAGATGTAAGGGCATACGAGAAATAAGGAGAGAGTAGAGTTTAAGGAGAACAGCAGCCATAATCATAAAGTCACAGAAAGTATTTTAAGAACTTAGTCAACTCTGGTATGGAAAAAGGAGATTTTACAAAGAGAGACTACTACAAGTAGTAATATGGAAAATAAGCAGGAGGATACTGCAATTTACTGAAGGAAATTAGCAAAGACACCAATGTATTGACAGTAAATAACTAGAGAGGGAAAGGCAAATCAGTGGGAAGAGGCAGCGGAGTGCTAAGCAAAAGACCAGCTCAGAGTTTTTAGCTGAATCTTGAACAGAAGCTACTGATAAAAATTGGATAAGTCTTTCTTTCGGCTTTTCCCAGTTAGGGGTCGCCACAACGGAACTCCAGTCCGCTCATGATTGGCAGTGGATTTTTACGTTGCCGAGTTGCCAGCCCGATGCCCATCCTTCAAAGAAGGCACGCCCATTCACGCTCGCACCTGCCTGCATGTCTTTAGCATCATTCGACCACGGGGAGGGCATGCAGACTCCACACAGAAGGCGCTCCAGCCGAGAATCGAACGGGAGAACCTCTTGCTGCGAGGCGACAATGCTAACCCCGCTACACCACCGTGGCCTAGTTATAAAATCTTGCATGGTAGCTATAAGAGTTAATTAGAGGAAGTTAGAAAAGACTGGGAAAAGAAAAGCAGTTTACAAAAGAACATTAGAGAGGCATCTGTAGGGCTCCCAAGTTATGCAACAAAGTCCAGAAGATTTAGGATTTTAGCAATTATTTGCATAGGTATTTTTATACCCCAAGTAAATTTCAGAAGATTTTTTTCCCTCTGGTAGATAGCAAATGGTATTGGTATAATTGGGAAAAGGTAATTGGGAACATGTTTTTTTTTTTTTTAGGGGGTGGTGATGTTGACAAGTTGGCATATTTTAAACATTTCCTACAGAGTAACGAGTTGGCAGATTTTAAAAATTCCCTGTATATTACTTTGTCAGAAATGCTGGGGAAGCAAATGGTTGTAATTATGGAAGTGATTCTTTTGAGCTGAGGCAAAGGATCTGAAGTGCCTAGAGATAATGAAGGCTTACTAAGTTTAATGCTATTGGCTGCAGAAAAAAAACAATTACTAGAAAATGGAAATGAAGATATAAACCAGCTGAAGTATTAATGTTTTAAAGGAGATAAAAGAACTGGAGGTGGGATCCCTTAGAAAAGGGAAGAAGCAAATTACATAAAAATAAAGGAAATTTGTGAGAAGAGTACCTGCAGAATAATGTTCAGGAGTTGTGATGCTTAAGGAATGGCAGGAACTGAGCAAATTTTATAATGCTGTAGAAGCAATGTATATAATGTCGGAGGGAATGTAACCATTTATATATACTGCATGAGAATGATTATAAATGATGCTACGGTTTTTTTCCCTTTATTTTAATGTATGTGTACTCTAGTCATGACAATTTTATAAAGATATTTGGGAAAAAAGAGCAATAATATAATAAATGTTGTTTTTCATGTTATTAGTTGCCATTTATTTATTAGTGTGATTGTTTAAACAGTTTTGGTTGATTTTGTTTATAATGCTATTTTTCTTCACTTTCCATCCTTTTTGATTTTGTTTGGATATATATGCGGGTGTGAGTGTTTGTGGATGTCTGTATATTTAACATTGAAACAGTGTAAGAAACTTCTCTGTGTGGAAGATTTTCAGTCCATATATCTCTAGTTAATCACTGTATATTAATCAGATCATACCGTAAATATATGTAGATATATAAACTAGAGATATATGGGCTGAAAATCTTCCACACAGAGAAGTTTCTTGCACTGTTTTGTTTTTGGACCCACTATACTTGTTTAATGGGTTGTTTGAGACTTCGGGGATACCACAGAGATTACTTGTTTTTTCTGTATATTTAACATCAACACACAAAAATCAGCACCAAAACTGTTGGCATTGTCAACATGCATGCATAACCTCAGAGCACGCAATAATATTTTTTTATAGGGAGAAAGTCCTGCCTGCACCCACCATACCCCCCTGCTAATTATATACAGTAACTATGAGATCACACAAAGCCAGGAAAAAGACACAATCCCCACCCCCTGCAATTGTGTACATACATTTTGATCAACAGCAGTTTCATCAAGTGCTCTGTGATTTGAATGCACATAAATGCAACAACTTTTGCAGGGGCAAGCACCATCACACCCCACAGACTTAAATATGCTTTCTCTGAGGTTACACAGCTGTGGAGAAAAAACTCCACTGTTAATGAAAGTTGTTTCATTAATGTTCAGTTGCTTAGCAGTTGGTAAGAGCATGATCTCACACAGCTGTCAACCATCTATTTTGTCAATTAAAGCATGTCGACAACACAGATGTTCACTTTGCAGCCTATCAAAAACATTAAGCGCAATCGTATATTTTTATATTTTTTTAATTTTTACTTTTTTTCATTGAACTAAAGATGAATAATTGTATTACTAGGCCTGGATTATGTATGTATTTAATTAATTATTTTTGTTTATTTATCCTTCATTGACCGGGTTAATCCCATTAGGCTAGTTGCCTCTGTTCAGAGACAACCTGAGGTGGTATTTGTACTACTAGGGAAAATTTGGCCAGGACATCAGGAAACTTCCCCTGCTCTTGGGTAGTAGGGGGAAGCATTTGTGTGGCACAATGGATTTCCTGTTCAGGCAGAGCCAGCATGGAAAAATGGGGAGAAACCATGGCTGATTCAGCTTTTGCTGAAACTGGAGTAAAAGTTGCTAAAAATGCAGTTGAAATGGTAGAATCGCTACAAGAATTTTTTTCTGACAACGTGGATGCAGGCAAAACAGTGACATTGGAGGAAAAGGAGATTGTAACTGAAACAGAGATGGACTCCGAGGAAAACTTTCAGAGGAGATTGTTTGAAGGAGCAAACATTACCTCTGAAAAAATGCATAATTACAGCCCTCCAATTGGGGGTGGGGGGATGGGATGATTAGTTGGAAGAAATGGTAAACCAAAGTGAGCCAGAAAATGGAGCAGCAATTTCATGGAGCGACATTATGGAAAAATAGGAGAAGAAAAAGGAAAAGAAGAGACTGTGCCAGAAAAAGTTCCAGAGACAAATACTTTTGCGCAAACTGTTAGTGAAGTAACAAAGAAATAAATAAAAGAAACACAAATGAAGTATACAGTATGTGTGAGCAGTAAAATAGAAGAAAGTTTAGTCAGGTATGTGATTTGGGACTCTGTCATAGCACCCCTGGGTGTCGAAGCAAAAGAGGTAAGAGCATTTATTTTAATTAATAGAGATTTTTTTGTGCCTTGATATTTGAGACAGGGCAGGCCATGGAAAACTTTTGGGTGCATATGAACAAAAGAAAAATATTTATCCATGGTCGGAATATGTGGTGCAAGCTTTTTACAGACAAAAAAAAATAATGATCCAGTTTAGAACTGAAGTTGAAGCAAAAGAATTGAAAGAGCATTTGTTAACTATATGTAAAGAAGTAATGGACACTAAAAAATATATGATGAAAGAGGACTTTGGACTGAGGGCTCGGAATGTGGAGTAATACTGAAAGTGGAAAATGATAATGTTATGCATGTACCTAGTATTAATGGTTATGGTAATAGGAGTTTTGTGAAATACAGGGGTCAACCAAAGACTTATTTTTGTGGAAAATGATCATTTAATTAATGAATGTGATAACAAAGGTGTATTTTTTGTGGTAAAACCGGGCATAATGCAAAAAAAAAGTGGCAGTACTGGTCATTTATAGCTAGAATGTAAAATTAATGGTAAGAAAATGAAGTTATACAGGAGAAAGAGACAAAAGAATGTGTTATACAAGAAAATGTACAAAAAGATGCGACTGATAAAGTGGTTTTACATAACGTTAAAGAAAGTAACAAGGAAAAAGAAACAGAGGAGATGAGTGAGGAAGAAGCTGACTGGAGTACAGTAAGAAATTAAAAGAATTTGATAGGGAAAAGAGTTAAAGAAAGGAAAAGAAAATTAAATAAATGTAATGGTTAGAGAAGATAAAGGAAAGGGATAAAAATATTATTATACTAACTGTTCTTAAAAGCTGAAAGTGTTGGCCTTAAATGTGAACAGGATGAAAAATCTTAAGAGAAGAATGTATATTGCAGTGGTGTGCTGCAGTAGATGCACATATTGTTTTAGAAGATGTCAGATTATTAACAGAGAAAGAAAGGACACAAACTGAAAAACTTTGGAATGGTGCAGTAGTTTGGAACATGGGGAAAGAAATGTGCATATGTATATTATGTTTAGAAAGCATTAAAATATTCGATATAACCATAGTGGAACTAGGATGAATTACAGTAACAGACTTGAGATGAAAAAATGTGTATGAAATTATAGCTTTATATGCATATATAACAAAAAAAGGCGAGAGAAATGACGTTTAAAAATATTCTTGAATAGGTTTGTGTAAATATGGACATTATAGTGGTGGGTGATTTTAATTGTAATTTAAGAAGAAATTAATTGTGATGTTAAAATGGTTAAGGAAATTGAGAAGTGGAAAGTTGTGGATGGGAGAATAACCACTGGACCTACAAAAGGAATGACATTAGGACAGAAATTGATTATTTTTAATGTCTGATAGTTTAAAAGTAAAAAAAAAAAAGAATTGGGTATGATGGAGTTTCAGATCATGTGGCTGTATGGGTTAAAGTACAGGAAAATTAATATATATATATATATAAGAAAAGGACTAAAGAGATATATGAAAAGGAATTACATTTAGAAGAGAAAAAGAACTTATGGAATTATGGAAAAATCATATGAATATGGAAAGAAAAAAGAGAAATACAAGATATTAAGTCAAGAAATATTCAGAGACTTATTGGAGAAGAAAAATTCCTTTTATGAAAAAGAAAGAAATATATAAAATTAATCAAATTAAAATTAACCTGTTATATAACAAAAATATACATTACAAGGAAAGAAAGAAAAGGTAGCACCATATTTGAGTAAACTAATAAAATAAGGAAAAGTAAGAGTTAAAGAATAAGGAAGGTAAGCAAATAAGACAGCAAGAAGGAATATACAAAAACAAAGAATATATATTGAAATTATTTGTTAAAAGAGAAGAAAACAAAACAAATTTAAAAAGGTGAAAAATTAAATAAAGACAATGAGTATTTGGAACAAAACATAAGTATGAAAGAATTGACTGGAATTCTAAAAGATATTAACATGAATTCTGCAACAGGACTGGACAATTGAATATGGTATGTATAAAGAAATGGAGTGGCAAAAATTTGTTTTTGTAGAAGTTATGAATGGTTAGAAACTAGAATTAAAATGAAAGAGATGTACAAGAGTTATTTAAAAAAAAAATAGAGGAGATAGAAAATTGGAGACCTATAACACTGAATAATATGGATTATAAAATTTGTATAAGAATAACAAGGTTGCAAAAAATGGATAGAATATGTGACCACCAAAATGTATTTGGAGGAAGAAGAGTGAAAGGAAGTAAAGTGTTATGGGATAATAAGAGAAATAATTGATGGTATCATAAAAAATGTAGATGCGAAGGTTAAGTAAAGTCTATGGTAATATTCAGTATAAGTCATTAGGGGGAATTTTGTAGGCATATAATGTAAGCAAACAATATTACAAGTAATAAAATCTGTTTATGAAAGGAACTATGTGAAACTAAATGCAAATAGGTGGATTGAGGAAGAAATAAAAATAGAATGTGGAATAAACCAGGGCTAGTAGTGGAATTTTTCTCAGTTATGAATGTAATAGTGAGGGAAATTAATGATATGTCAAGTAGAGGTGGATACAAAATGAAGGAAGTACATTTGCCAATAATGTATAATTATGCAGACGATATTGTACTAATTGTTAAAAATAAAGCTTGGATGGGAAAATGTAAATGAAAAATTGTGTGTAAATTTAAAAAAAAAACGGTTTAAGTATAAATAGAGGAAAGTAAAGGATTTGGATGTCCTTCAAGAATGCAACTGCAGTCATAACATGTGGGTTGTCCTGCCTCAGGCAGCCCTCGGTCGGCCGGATTCCAAAGTCTGGGTCCGACGTCGGCTGATGTCGCATTTCTCTCCGACGTCAGAGCGGCTGGAGTACATAAGCATCAGCCGACGCCATTTTCTTCAGTCTTTCTTGCCGCGTGGTTCCCGAAGCAGAAGCAGTTCGCAAGTGCCGGTCGGTCAGCTCCTGTATTCTACGATACCGAAGTCATCAAAAAAGCTAAGTACCCCGTTGGGGATCTTTTCTTGCCTCAGCCAATGTCAGAAATTACTGAAAAAGTTAACAATTGTCTTTTTTGTGGTAAACAAATACCTCATAAGGATTTCCACTCTTACTGCCTCCCTTGCTTGGGCCCAGACCACGACGTCTCGGCTTGTGTAGCCTGTGCTCGCTTCAACAAGCGCACTCTCAGGCGCCGGGCGGAGTTCGCTGAAGATTTTTTCGGCAATAAATTTGCCTACACCATGCCGTCGGATCTTCTGACATCGCAAACTCCCAAAAAGCGAAAAGACCAGGACTGACATCCTCGGCCCGAGTCTACCACCGACTCCACGCCAAAACCTAGCGCGAGTGCTCCGGTTCCCTCTGAGATGGTCTCTCCACCGCTCCGAACCGAAGACACCGCATTACCGATGACTCCGATTCCAGACATTACTCCGACGCCAGTTATAGACTTTCCTCCGGATACCGAAACCGAGGAAATGCCCGAGACCATTGCTATAGACAAGGTCACTCCTGCACGTGGAGCTGCCAGGCCTCCTATGGCCATGTCTATTAAGGCCTACACTAGGGCTAAGGCAGCCAGCAAAACAAAGCATATTACTTCTAAATCCTTACCTCAGCCGACTCCGGAGACACAAATTATGTCCATGGCTGCTGATTTAATTTCCATGATTAGAGGTTCACAGGCCCATCCTGAGAGAGCATCCCAGCCTCCTCCTGATAAAAGGCCCCGGGTTGTACCCTCTGACCCTACTCCTTCAGATGAAGACTCTGAGGGCTCTGTCCACTCTGATAGCCAGGAAGAGCTCTTCCAGACCTATGAGGACTCGGATGCAGAAGATTCCATCCCTTCGGCCTCCCCTCCTGAGGATATTTCTTTTGGGGAAGTTCTGCACACCATGAGGGAACATTTCAAGTGGCAGGGTCAGGAATATTCTGATTCTAGGAAACGCCTTAGGACTTTCCTTAAGAAGCCTCAGCACAGGCCCTTAGCTATTCCTCCTGTACTTGGTGTTCTGGATGATTTGTATTCTGATTCTAGTGCTACCTCTGATTCTCTCCCTCCTGCTCCAGCCAAGCCAGACCGGTATTACAGGGTCCCAGAAACGCATTCCCATTTATTCAGGGTCCATACTGCTGATTTGGAAACTATTTCACAGGGGCCTAAAGGAGTTTCAGCCTCCACCTCAAAAAATCCTTTGCCCTCCAACAGGGAAGCAAGGTCATTAGAGAGATGGGGCAAAAAGGTTTACACATCCACTACCTTATCTATGAGAGTTTTAAATTGCCTTTTTCATATGTTACAATATCAGGATTATCTGTTAGAAGATTTACAAAAAACATTAGCTTCTCCTGATCCTTTAGACAGGAAGACTTTGCAGGAAGCTGTACATAACACTCAGCAAGTAAGCAATCACTTCCTGCAGTGTGGATATGATGCACTGGAGGCTTCATGTAGGGCAGTTATGACAGGGGCAGTGATTCGTAGGCATGCTTGGTTAAAAGATCAACCTCTACCAGATCATGTAAAAGCAAAACTTCTGGATGCACCTTTGGAAAAGAACAAGCTTTTTGGTGCAAATGCTAAGGATGTGTTAAAGACCATCGAAGAAAAAGCAAAATCAGTTCAGACGGTGAAAGATTTCCTCCAGGTTCAACCCCCCCAGATTCAGTAGGAATTGGCCTTCAAAAAACTGGTCCTTTCCTAATCCAGAAAAGTTTCAAAGGGGTAAGAACACACGTGGCCGAGGAAGAGGCCAATACAGAGGCCCTTACAGGGGACGACAATGGCAGCCAGGAAACCAAAGAGGTGACGCAGGGGTTTCACCTGCCCAACAACCACAAACTCCATGACTTTACTCTACTGCCGCCTACCAGGGAACAA
This sequence comes from Protopterus annectens, assembly GCF_019279795.1. Classification (NCBI taxonomy): domain Eukaryota; kingdom Metazoa; phylum Chordata; order Ceratodontiformes; family Protopteridae; genus Protopterus; species Protopterus annectens. The sequence goes on from NC_056735.1 coordinate 1,895,860,660, forward strand.
CTAGAAGTTCCCTTGGGCGGGAAACTATCTCTGTTTGCAGAAAAGACTGACAAAGGACAAATGGATTTTGGACATTATAGACCGAGAGTACAGGTTTCATTTTCATACCTTACCAAGAAAACAAGGCATGCCAAACCTACCACAAAATCAAAGGGCAGAGGCTATCAAGCAAATCACTCTACTGACTCGAATGAAAGCAATAGAAAGAGTTCTACAACAAGAACAAGAACAGGGGTTTTACTCAAGACTGTTCCTTGTTCCAAGAAAAGAATCTCAGTGGAGACCAATACTGGATTTGTCCGCATTAAACACCTTTCTCATAGTACCAAAGTTCAAAATGCTGACTCTACAGCAACTCCTTCCCATGCTGGGCAAGGAGTCGTGGCTGATTACTTTGGACCTCAAGGAGGCATACCTGCATGTCCCTATCAGACACAGCTGTAGAAGATACCTCAGATTTCTTGCAGGGCCAGAGCATTATCAATTCTCAGCATTGCCATTTGGCTTATCTACTGTGCCCAGAGTATTTACAAAATGCCTGGCTTCAGTAATTGCTCATTGCAATTTACCCGTACCTGGACGACTGCCTCATACAAGCGGACGACAAATTGATGTTGACAAAAAACCTGGATTATGCCATACGATTACTTCAAGCTCTGGGATACACAGTCAACTTCCAAAAGTCCAGACTGCAGCCATCCCAGCAAATAATCTTCTTAGGAGCCAAACTAGACACAGCCTCTCAGATGGCTTACCTGACAGAAGACAAGCAAGAGAAGTTAACTCATTACTTCAAAGATTTAGCAAAACTCACCCAGATGACTGCAAGGAGATTCCTACAGGCCCTGGGTTACATGGCATCCTGCATTCTACTGGTTCCATTAGCAAAACTACACCTGAGAAAGCTTCAATGGTACCTAAAAAGCATTTGGTCTCAACACAGCAACAACTTGGAGACAATCATACCACTCATTCCATGCCTACAAAAGGAATTCCTATGGTGGGCCTCGGTGAGCCAGGAAAACACAGGTATGTCATTCAAAAAAACACAGATAACACAGACCATGACTACAGATGCCTCAGACCTTGGATGGGGGGCGCACATGGAAGGCAGGTGTATACAAGGACAATGGACTCCAAGGGAAACACATCTGCATATAAACCAAAAGGAAATGCTGGCAGTAATGCATGCCATCGAGGCTTTTCAACACCAACTCCAGCAAGGCCATTTAATGATACGGACAGACAACACCACTGTGATGTGGTACATAAACAAGCAAGGGGGCACCCACTCTTACCCCCTTTGCAGACTGACAATGCAACTTTGGGAGAAATCACTGAGCCTAAACATCCAGTTACAATCCCAGTTTGTTCCAGGAAAAGACAATGTGTTGGCAGACAGCCTAAGCAGGAATTTCACAGACCCACACGAGTGGAGGTTACATCCGAAGGCCTTCAGACAACTCACTTCGACATGGGGCAAGCCAGAAGTGGACCTATTTGCCTCTCACCTCAACCATCTTCTACCAAAATTTTGCACAAGGACATACCATCCAAAAGCTTGAAAATAGATGCCCTCTCATTCAACTGGAACTCCCTAGCAATCTATGCATTCCCACCTCTGCCACTGATGACCTCAGTATTACTAAAGATCAAAGCAGAGAAGCCCAAGGGAATCATAATAGCTCCGGATTGGCCAAGACAACACTGGTACCCACTACTACGGAGCATATGTCACACCAGGAGGTGGGCCCTCCCTCAGTGGCCTCTACTTTTGACTCCACACAATTTCGAAACACTGCATCCAAACCTTCAGACACTGCAGCTAACAGCCTGGGAGATCCCATAAATAACTTCAGCTTATCTCTCTCCAAGGAAGTTCAGCGGATACTAACAGAGGCTCGAAGACCATCCACCATAAAGGTTTACTTAGCAAAGTGGAAAAGATTCAGCCATTGGAATACCAGCAAGGGACATGATGCATCATTGCTGAACATCCCACTTATCTTGGAATATTTGGCAGAGATGTTAAAGAACGGCCTCTCATATTCTTCCATAAAGATACATGCATCTGCTATTTCAGCTAGATACAACACTGATCCTCCTGTTTTCTCTCACCCCTTACTAAGACAATTCCTCAGGGGAATCAAGAACATTAAGCCACCAAGAAAGGCCCCAGTGCCGGCCTGGGACCTCAACTTTGTCCTAGAAAAACGCCAGCAGCTTCAGTTGACTTGCAATTTCTCTCATGGAAGACAGCTTTCCTGTTGGCAATTACCTCAGCAAGAAGGGTTTCGGAGCTACAGGCCCTAATTGCAATACTACCCTTTATTATTTTCCACAGAGACAGGGTTTCATTAAGGACCAACCCAACTTTTATGCCAAAGGTGGTATCTAGGGTTTCTCTAAATCAAGCCATTCATCTGCCTGCTTTCTTCCCCAATCCTGAGAATAAGGGGGAAAGACTTTTGCATACCTTGGACATTCACAGACAACTTCGATACTACCTGGACAGAACCAAGGCCAGTAGGAAGTCTGAACAACTTTTTGTAGCTTACGCCCCTGGAGTCCAAGGAAATGCAATTTCAAAACAGACTATTTCTAAATGGATTGGACATTGCATCAGATTCTGTTATTCCTTTCATGGAAAGACTGTTCCAGCCAATGTCAGACCACATTCCACCAGAGCTATAGCCACCTCTACAGCTTTTTTAAGAGGGGTGCCTACCAAGGACATTCTAGAAGCTGCTACATGGAGCTCCGTGCATACATTCTCCAAACACTACAATCTCCCTCTATATTCCAGATCCAGAGCAGGCTTTGCTTCGGCAGTCCTGCAGGGTTTGATTGCCACACCATCTCTTTCTTAGAGCATACCTCCTCCCCCAGCTAAGCTGTGGTATTCTACCCACATGTTATGATTGCAGTTGCATTCTTGAAGGACATAGTACAATTTTGTACCTACCATAAATGTAGATGTCCGATAGACATGCAACTGCAGTCGGATTTTCCCTCCCTCCATACCCCTCTATGCCTAGGGTCCAGTCCTATCCCTGTTACTCTTAGCTGGGGATATCTGTTATGGTGTATTTGTTTTATTGCTCATTTATTTGTTTGGAATCCTGTTGTTGTCTTCCAATTTGATTACAGACTTCCTTGGAGGGCACCTGGCATCTGGGGCAAGAAACACTGAAGAAAATGGCGTCGGCTGATGCTTATGTACTCCAGCTGCTCTGACGTCGGAGAGAAATGCGACATCAGCCGACGTCGGACCCAGACTTTGGAATCCGGCCGACCGAGGGCTGCCTGAGGCAGGACAACCCACATGTTATGACTGCAGTTGCATGTCTATCGGACATCTAGATTTATGGTAGGTACAAAACTGTACTTTTTGAAGCTATGATAAGGAGGTATTAAGTTCAATGAAAAAAATATGTATACAGTGGATATAAAAAGTGTATACACACCCCTGTAAAAATGCCATTTTTTGTGATATAAAAAAATGAGACCACAATAAATAATTTCAAAACTTTTCCCACTTTTAATGTGACCTATAAACCTGTACAACTCAATTGAAAAATAAAAAACGTACAATAAGCTGGTTGCATAAGTGTGCACACCCATAAACTAATACTTTGTTGAAGCACCTTTCGATTTTTAATTACAGCATTCAGTGTTCTTGGATACACACCTGCCATCAATTAGAGACTCTGACTAACCCCAAATAAAGTTCAGCTATCCTAGTAGGATTTTCCTGACATTTACTCAATTGCCTGCTACAGCAAAAGCCATGGTTCGCAGAGAGCTTACAAAGCATCAAAGGGATCTCATTGTTGAAAGGTATCGGTCAGGAGAAGGGTACAAAAAATTTCCACAGCATTGAATACACCATGAAACACAGTGAAGGCGGTCATCAAAAAGTGGAGAAAATGTGGGACAACAGTGATGTTGCAAAGAACTGGAACATCCCTCCAAAATTGATGAAAAGACCAGACAAAAACTGGTCAGGGAGGCTGCCAAGAGACCTACAGCAACACTGAAGGAGCTGCAGGAATTTCTGGAATGTACTGGTTGTGTACTACATGTGACAACAATCTCTCGTATTCTCCATATGCCTGGACTGTAGGGTAGGGTTGCAGGACGGAAGCCTTTTTTTACACAGAATAACATCCAGACCCAGCTAAAATTTGCAAAACAATACATCAAGTCTCCCAAAAGCATGTGGGCAAATGTGTTATGGTCTGATAAGACCAAGGTTGAACATTTTAGTCACAATTACAAAAGTTAAGTTTTGCACAAAAACAACACTTTGCATCACCAAAAGAACACCGTCCCTACAGTGAAGCATGGTGGTGGCAGTATCATGCTTTGGGGTTACTTTTCTTCAGCTGGGACTGGGGCTTTAGTCAAGGTGGAGGGAATTATGAACAGTTCCAAATACCAGTCATTTTTGGCCCAAAACCTTCAGGCGTCTGCTAGAAAGCTGAAGATTAAGAGGAATTTCACCTTTCAACACAATTACCCCAAGCATACATCCATATCAACAAAAGAATGGCATCACCAGAAGAAAATTAAAGTTTTGGAATGGCCCAGCCAGAGCCCAGACCTAAATCCAATAGAAAATCTGAGTGGTGACCTGAAGAGGGCTGTGCACAAGAGATGCCCTCACAGTGTGACAGATTTGGAACACACTTGCAAGATAGAGTGGGCAAATTTTGCCAAGTCAAGATGTGCCATGCTGATAGACTCCTACCCAAGAAGACTGAATGCTGTAATTAAATCAAAGAGTGCTTCAACAAAGTATTAGTTTAAGGGTGTGCACACTTATGCAACCAGCTTATTGTATGTTTTTTATTTTTATAATTTTCCCCCATCAGATTTGTTTTTCAGTTGAATTGTACAGGTTGCAGGTCACATTAAAAGGAGGGAAAAGTTTTGAAATTATTTATTGTGGTCTCATTTTTTTATATCACAAAAACCTGGCATTTTAACAGGGGTGTGTACACTTTTTATATCCACTGTAGATATATTAGGAATAATATTTGGAAGGCGTGAATACAGAAAACAACAATGGGATAATGTTCTCAAAGAAGTAAAGAATATGACTGTTTTTTGAAAACTGTATAGATTTTCATATAGAAAACACATTTGTTGAACACCATTGTAATAGGAAAAGTTGATTTTGTTGCCAACATCTACATGATTCTTATCAAGTATGAAAAGAAACTAATGGTGAATATATTTTCTTTTATATGGGGCTCTAGACTGAATCCAGTCAAGAGAGGGATTCTATATATATTTGTGCTTTGAAAGTGTCCTGTTGCTTTTTATTTGGAGTTGTTTGTGCTTTGCAGCTCATCTGGACTTTGGCATAGCGTACAGGTTTTTTACTTTATATATGAAAGAAGAGCAAGGAGGCTTGGGTTTAATAAACCCAATAGTGCATGCAGCATCTTTAATTTTATATAACGTATTAAAAGGAATTATGAAGGAAAATAAAATCTTGGTAGAATTAATGTTATAAATACAAAGAATCGTGAGAAGGAATGGAAGTTAGTAAAAGCACTGTGAATGAAGGGATGAAAGCATACCAAAAAAAAAATTGTGGAATGGAAAATAATATATATAGATAAGAAAAAAGCCATAATGATGAGACAGAACTATAAAAAGATTAAAGAATGTAATGATTTTTTTTATGGAGATTGTCTGTTAGAAAATTGCTGGTTAGGGCAAATATGCCATACAAGAAAAAGCAAGATAGAATACGACTACTGAGCATATGTTTTTGAAATGTGAAAGAGTTCATCTGTGGAAAGAAATATGTAAACATAGTAGGGTGAAAAGTTTGTTAAAATTTGAGCAAATAAGTATGAACCTAATAGAATTTGGTTATTATGGTGCATGAAAACAGGAAGAAGTGAAGAAAATGGACAGCGTAATATTTTGTTTCATGGACTTTATGCAACGAGAGACTAAATGAAATTAATTACAATGGAAAATGGACTTTGACAAGGGAGATGCTTAAACTGAAGTTTGTAATTTATGGAGATTTGTAAATAGATATAAATAATGTTAAAATGTAAATAAGTAAATATCTAATGTATGTATCAATAAAAAAATACTCTTTTTTGATAGGTGCTGCGGTATCGTTTACAGCCACCCTTTCACATTTTTCATAGTTTCATAGTATAGTACTAGGCTATCTGCCCTGGGGCATTTGTAAGCCTAGCCATAGTGATGTGGCTTTTGCCACCCCATGAAATGGTAAAAAAATGTACAGAATAAAATTAGAATACTGTGCCTCTGTCTAGTAGTGACACAATGAAGGTCCCCTTATATAATAGAATTAGTTTACTGTGCCCCTGTCTAGCAGTGACACAGATGTGACCCCTGGGGTAAACTTACGATCTCCCATCCACTCATCAAGATTTCTCTTGAAGAGAGTCAGTGAGGGGCTCTGCCTAATACGAACTGGGATCTTATTCCAAAGCATGGGAAGCCTCTGGGTTATGAATCTATCCCTCCAGCATGTCCTATTCATACTTGTGCCGAGGTTTAAGTCTTTAGCTCTCGTGGTCCTGATGGATTTGGATTTTTTGAGGTGGAGCATGTCCATCAGATCCTGATTGGACATGGCCTTGTACGTCAGGCAGTGATCACCTCTGAGCAGGCAGTATGCTACTGAATAGAGCTGAAGTTTCTTTAGTCTGGCAGAATAAGACATATGTTGGAGACCCTTGATCCTCTTGGTGAGGTACTTTTGTGGTCTCTCCAGCTGTTGCAAATACCGTGTGAGGTACATACCAAATGGGGCATTGTACTCAATCATGGGTCTGATGAGGGAGGAGTAAAGGGGTACAATGACGTCCCTGGATCTGGATGTGAATCCCTTCATGATGAGGTGTGCAAGGTAGAATGTTTTTCTAACCACTTTGGCAATGTGGGTATCAAATGAGAGGTCACTGTCAACTTGGGTCCCTAGGTCTCTGATTACTTTTTCTGTACTCAGTGGGTTGCTGTCTATGTGATAATTTTTGGGTACTTTGTTTTTCCCAAAGGGGATGACTATACATTTTTTGGCATTTAGTTTAAGGCCGTGACTCCGGCACCAGTTGTCAGATGTTCTTCATCTCACATTGCTGCAGTCCTTACATATGGGTAGTCCGCTGTCCTCGGTCGGCCCGAATACCAAAGTGTTAGGCTGACGTCGGTCATGGGCACTCAGATCTGACATCAGAGCGTCAGGGTATTAAAGCGCATGACCGACATCATATCCTCAGTCTTTTTTGCCGCATGGTCCGATGCAGAAGCAGCGTTTGCAAGTGCCGTTCGGCGTTCTGAAATTTTCGTATTCTGAGTTTCAGACCAAAACAAAGTTGGGCTAAGTACCCCGTTGGGGAATATTTTTGTTTTTTCTTGCCTCAGTTAATTCCGGATGTCAGAAAAAGTGAATAATTATATTTCTTGTGGGAAACAGATACCGCATAGGGATTACCACTCTCTTTGTATTCCTTGTTTGGGACCTGAGCACGACGTAGTCGGGTTTCGCTTTTGTGCTAGGTTTAATAAGCGCACCATTAAACGTAGGTTAGATTGCGCTAGGCTTGTCTTCGGTAAGTGGTGTAATTATAATATGCCGTCGGATCCTCCGACGCCCGCTACTGCGAAGAAGCGCAAAGAGAAATCTTTAAAGTCCAGGCAGGATGAGTCGTCCGTTCCGGACGCCGGTTCTTTAGAAACTACGGTGGAATCTGTGGATCCAGCCGAGGTTTCAGTTGAGTCTCAGGGGGAGGCCTTAATTTTGCAAGATGTGGCCTCTCAGGAGTCAGGTCAGGCTGAGGGGGCCTCTCAGGTTGCTGTTCTCCCTTCCTTGCCTAAGGTGGTTAGGCCTTCTCCTTCTGTCTCTAAGGCTCCTTCCAAAGGCAGGCCTGGTTTGCCTTCCACGGGTGTCAGTCCTAGTTCTGCAGGTTCTGTGCCTAAAAAACACACGCTTAAAATGGCAGAAGATTTAATTTCTTTAATCAGAGGTTCTATGCCCCCTCCTGATAAGAGACCTAGGGTGGAGCCAGAGGTGGAAAGTTTGGAGCAGGCTTCAGATTACTCAGAGTCTTCGGCTGAAGACATTCAGGATTTTCCTCCTTATTCTGATTCAGACGCAGAGGATTCCACTCCTTCTGCTTCTCCTCCAGAGGATTTTTCTTTTTCAGAAACCCTGCATTCTATGAGAGAGCATTTTAAATGGGAAGGTCAGGATTTCTCAGATTCCCGAAAGAGGCTTAGGGAATTTTTGTTTTTACCACAGCATAGGCCCTTGGCTATACCTCCTGTTTTGGATGTTGTTCAAGATGTTTTCTCCGAGGCTTCCCTTAATCCAGACTCTCTGCCTCCTGCGCCAGTTAAGCCGGACAGGTATTACAGGGTACGTGAGGCTCATAAATATCTGTACAAGAGTCCTAGGGCTGACCCAGAAACTATTAGCCAGGGACCTAAGGGTGTCAGGGCTTCTGTTGTAAAGAATCCAGTTCCTATAGATAAAGATGCTAGAGCTTTGGATAGATGGGGTAAGAAAGTGTATACCTCTTCCACTTTAGCAATGAGGGCTTTGAATTGCCAGTTTCATATGTTGGAAGTATCAGAATTTTCTCCTTACTCAACTAAAATCTAAAGTGGATGCTTTGGCAGAGGGCATAGAGTGTAAAGAATTACAGGATTTGGTACATGCCTCTGAACAGGTGGGTAAGCATTCTTTGCAGTGTGGTTTCGATGCTTTACAGGCTTCTTCCAGGGTGGCTGCCACTGGTTCAGTTATTCGCAGGCACGCCTGGCTTAAGGATCAGAATTTGTCAGAGCATGTTAAAACTAGAATTTTAGATGCTCCTTTACAGTCTGAAGTTTTGTTTGGTTTTCCTGTGGAGTCTGTCTTGAAGAAAATGGAAGACAAGGCTAAGTCTATGCAGACTGTTAAAGATTTTTTGCAGGTGCAGCCTCCTAAGTTTAGCAGGAATTGGCCTACTAAGGGATGGGCTTATCCTTCTTCTGATTCACAGTCTAGGGGTAGATCTAGACGTGGTAGGGGCAGAGCTCAGAGTACTTTCAGGCCTAGAACATGGAGTTCACCTGCACAATCTTCAGGTGAGGGCAGGGGCCAGTCCTTTCGTAAACAGGCCCAATGACCTGCATTTTCAGCTGCCAGATTCTTCCTGTCTGGCAGCTCCTTTGGGAGGAAAGTTGGCACTCTTCAAGCAAAACTGGCTTTTAGTCACCCAGGACAAATGGGTGTTGGACATTATAGACCGAGGCTGCAAGTTTTATTTCCATACATTGCCTCCTTTCAAAGGCATGCCAGACGTTCCTCCTCAGCAAAGGGTAGAGGCTCACAAGCAGATTTCTTTACTTCTTCAAATGGGGGCTATACAGCAGGTCCCTCTGTCAGAAGTGGGCCTAGGATTTTATTCTCGCCTGTTTCTAGTACCAAAGAAAGGAAACACTTGGAGGCCGATTTTGGATTTATCTATCCTCAACACATACCTGGACATTCCAAAATTCAAAATGTTGACGTTGCAACAACTTCTACCTCTGTTGGGCAAAGATCACTGGATGGTAACTCTGGATCTCAGAGAGGCTTATCTTCATGTTCCTATCAGGCCTAGTTGCAGGAGGTACCTGCGTTTTCGGGCTGGGACTTTACATTATCAGTTCTCTGCATTGCCCTTTGGCTTATCTACTGCACCCAGGGTGTTCACAAAGGTTCTGGCTCCAGTGATAGCCTTCTTACGGTTAAGAGGAATACAAATTTATCCTTATTTGGACGATTGCCTGATTCTTGCTCAAGACAAGTACGAACTTCTTCATCATCTACAGTATGTGATGGCAGTGTTAAGGTGCCTAGGGTATTCTGTGAACGAAACAAAGTCCAGTCTAGTACCCTCTCAGGAAATGTGCTTTCTGGGTGTGAGACTGAATACAGCTTCCCAGATGGCTTTTTTGACCCCGGACAAGCAAAAGAACCTTACTCTTTACTTCCATCAATTGTCTCTACGGTCCAGGCTGACTGCAAGGACAGTCCTTCAAGCCTTGGGGTTCATGGCATCTTGTATTCTGGTGCTTCCCAATGCCAAACTGCATATGAGGAAGCTTCAATGGTATCTCAAAATGTATGGACACAACACTGCCAAGATCTGGACACTGTCATTCAAATAATACCTTGCATTCAAAAGGAATTTTTGTGGTGGGCTCAGGAATGTCACCTAAACAAGGGACTCTCTGTGACCCGACCAGAGGCGAGTCAGATTTTAACGACAGATGCCTCGGACAAGGCTTGGGGAGCACACCTCAATGGAAAATGGGTTCAAGACACGTGGCCTGCCAGACTTCAACATTTACATATCAACTTGAAGGAGATGTTAGCAGTCCAATTTGCATTGATGGCTTTCAAGGATTTACTTCACCCAGGGCAAGTGTTGATTCAAACAGTCAACACAACTGTCATGTGGTACATCAACAAGCAAGGGGGAACCCATTCGTACCCTCTTTGCAGGCAAGCAATGATTTTGTGGGAGACTGCTCTCAGTTTACACCTCAATCTTCAGGCAAGGTTTCTACCAGGAGCACAGAACTCCTTAGCAGATGTTTTGAGCAGACAGATAGTGGATCCCCACGAGTGGAAATTGGATCCTCACGTATTTCGAAAATTGACAGTGATATGGGGAACTCCAGACATAGATCTGTTCGCTTCTCCACTAAATTTCCAGTTGCCAAAGTTTTGCACAAAAATGTTTCATCCCACAGCCTGGAAAGTGGATGCTCTATCATTCAGTTGGAGCAATCTTCACGTCTATGCCTTTCCGCCTCTGCCTCTCCTCCCCAAGGTACTCTTGAAGGTCAGACAAGACAAGCCCTCCATGATTCTAATAGCTCCAGATTGGCCTCGACAGCACTGGTACCCTCTGCTGAGGAGTTTAGTACGGGAGCCTCCATGGCCTTTGCCTTCGATTCCGCACCTTTTGTCACAGGAGGGCAATCATTTCCTCAATGTCAGGATTCAGTCCCTGCATCTAACAGCCTGGCATATTCTGTTCTAGAACCTGGAGGGTCGCAGCTTCCAGAACAAGTTTTGAATGTTATTTTGGAGGCCAGAAGGCCTAGTACAAGGAAAGTTTATGCTGATAAATGGAGGAGATTTTTAATTTGGAGCAAAACAAAGGGCTTTGATGTTTCCAGGCCTGATTTAAGTGTTTCTCTTCAATATCTTACAGACTTATTAGACAAGGGTTTGTCTTTCTCTTCTATAAAAGTTCATGCTGCAGCCATTTCTGCTCACTATGACTGTGACCCTCCATTATTCTCTCATCCTTTGTTTAAGCAATTTCTTAGAGGGGCAAAGAACATAAGACCCCACGTAGAGCTCCTACTCCTGCCTGGGATCTCAATTTTGTGTTGGAAAAACTTACTTTACCTCCTTTTGAACCTGCAGCTACTGCTGAGTTAAAGTTTTTGTCTTGGAAGACTGCTTTTTTGTTGGCCATTACGTCTGCTAGAAGGGTTTCTGAATTACAGGCTCTTATGGCAGTTGAACCCTTCCTAATTTTTCATAAGGATAGGGTATCTCTGCGTACTAATCCTACTTTTATGCCTAAAGTGGTTTCAAATGTGGCCTTCAACCAATCAATTCATTTGCCTACTTTTTATGCAGATCCCCAAAATAAAGGGGAGAAAATTTTGCACACTTTGGATATTCACAGGCAGTTGTGTTATTATTTGAGCAGGACTAAAGGGTTCAGACAGTCTCAGCTGTTGTTTGTTTCTTTTGCTTTGGGTTCTCAGGGGAAACCTGTTTCAAAACAAACTATTTCTAAGTGGATTGGCTTTTGTATTGCTTTTTGTTATTCTCATCATGGTAAGGAGATTCCGGCTGGAATCAGACCTCACTCCACTAGAGCTACTGCCACTTCTACAGCTTTTTTAAGGGGAGTAGCTACTAAAGATATTTTGGAAGCAGCTACTTGGAGTTCAGTGCATACTTTTTCTAAACATTACCACCTTCCTCTTTATTCCAAATCTAGGGCTGGATTTGCCACTGCAATCTTTCAGGGCATTTTGGCAGCTCCCAATGCTTTATGATTTTGCCAGCCTCCCTTTACCTCTGCTTTGGGATTCTACCCATATGTAAGGACTGCAGCAATGTGAGATGAAGAACATAGTACAGTTTTGTACCTACCATAAATGTAGATGTTCAAGATCCACATTGCTGCAGTCCAATTTACCCTCCCTCCTTCCCCTCTGTAGTTTGGAATGGTTGTATGGTTTGGGTGGTAGCTGTTATTTGTACATGCCTTTTGGGAAGTATTCTATTTTTGGCTGTGGCCTTTCTTTTTAGGGCCTTCTGACATCTGGGGCAAGAAAAGACTGAGGATATGACGTCGGTCATGCGCTTTAATACCCTGACGCTCTGATGTCAGATCTGAGCGCCCATGACCGACGTCAGCCTAATACTTTGGTATTCGGGCCGACCGAGGACAGCGGACTACCCATATGTAAGGACTGCAGCAATGTGGATCTTCGAACATCTACATTTATGGTAGGTACAAAACTGTACTTTTCTGTGAGGCCTTTTTGTAGGATGTATGTGCCCACTGGTGTATCGACTATGGCGCCTAGTTTGCAGTCATCTGCAAACTTTGTCAGCCACAACCCTCCCATGTTTGCTTTAACATCTGAGAAATAAATGCCGAACAAGAGGGGTCCCAGGACAGATACCTGTGGGACACCACTTGTGACTGGCTTCGAGACTAACATTGCTCCAGCGATTTTATCTTTATGGATTCTGTCCTTTAGCCAGTTTGCAACCCATCTAGTGACATAAGGGTTTACGTTTAAGCTGTTGAGCTTATCTATGATGCCTGAGTGGGGTATTGTGTCGAAGGCCTTAGCCAAGTCCAGGTAGGCTGTATGGACTGCTTTGCCCTCATCAATGGCTCTAGTGACCGTTTCGAAAAAATCAACCAGGTTCAAAAGGCAGGATATGCCCTTTACAAAGCCAAACTGGGTGGGGTCAAGTGTCTGTAGGGCCCCTATGTCTCTGTTTATGAGTTCCATAATGATTCTTTCCATAGCTTTGTAAAAGTATTTTTCACTCTCTCAAAACTGTACTTTGTATCTACTGCATGCCCTGAGAAATTCACACTTCTGTATACAGCAGCTGTTGTATGGATTTTTATTAATCACTGGTGTTGTACAGTAATTTTCAGGATGTCTTTATAAGGTGGATAAATTGCATTTTGAGGCATCTTTCAGAAGAAGCAACACAGTTGCTAAAAATATGTTTTTGCTTGTAGAATTTTGTTTGTCAGTTAAAATATTTGTAGAGACCTAATGAATTAATCAGCCGATGTTCATCATATAGGTGACAACTGCAGTAGCCTTGAGCTCGAGCTGAACTGACTAAAAAGACAGGTTTGGGTGCCAAGGCCTTCAGAGCTTTCCTGACGCAGAAGGGTATGCTCCTGAGGCTTTCAAGGATCAGCAAATGGCTTGAGCTGTTTCTTTGCTGGACAAATTAATTTTCCTTTGGTTAAAAACCTTCCATTAAAAAAATAAAATAATACTTTCCTGTTCAGGAAAGTTATTTTAAGACTAGGAGTTTGTATTTTAACAGACTGTGGCAATGCTCTATTGTTCTTTTAAATGAGAATGCTGTTTTTTCTTGTCAGTTTAGAAATTGTTTAAAGTAATTGAAAACCATTGTTTCTGTATAGAAATTGTTTAAAGACCTTTAAGTTTTACCAGCTTTTGCTGCTTGTTTTCCCTGGGAAAGAAGCATCATTTTGGTTTGACCATGGAACAAACTGCCAATCCTATGGTCAGTCCTCCTTCCAGACAGAAAAAGAAAAAGTTAAGCAAACAACTTTGTCATCACAGCAGGCTAGCAATTTGCCTCAGCCATAGGTGGGTGACTGTACTGTGACCATAAGCTGTACCTCATATCACTCATCTTTTATCCCAGATCCTTCTGGCGTATCATCTGCAGTCACTGTGGACCAGAGGTTAGCCACGCCCTCTGCAGCTGTTAGAGTCCCTTAGTGAACAAGGGAGAGACACTGTTTTCGGTCCTGGGAGAGGGAGCAGGGAAGGCTTCCTTATTTTGTCAGAAGGTTGTGCCCATCCCTGGGGAAGTTGCTGCTGACATTAATAATGCTGTTGGCTCCCATTTTTCCTGTCATGACATAACAAAAAACTAAACATGTATCTGTTCCTCTACAAAACTTTCTTAGACAGGAGTAGTTTACTAGGTCTGGCTCAGGGTTTAATTCAAGCTATTGATCCTTCTTATAAAGTAGTTTCTGGTAAAAGAGAGGTATGCCTCTTTTTCCTGAAGAGATTCAAGATTCTGAATCTGGACTGGAAGATGAAAGGACAGAGAGGGGTTTTCTCCTCGGATTTCTGATTCAAACTCAGAGGAGAGCTCAGTTTATGTTTCTCCTTGTGGGGGGTTCTTTTTCTCATAGACTATTTCCAGAACATGCCAGTGTTTTCAGTGGGAGAACACTGAGGTTTCTCAGTCCTTCAGAAAATACTGTGAGGTATTACAGGAGGAATTTCCAGAACCTTCACCCATTCCTCCAGTTCTGTCAGCTTTGGAGAATGTGTTATTGCCTGCAGTTTTCTTTATAGTCAGCCAGCTGCCCCTAAAAAGGTAGGTAGGATGGATAAAGTTCCTAAGTCTTTTAAATTTTTATACACTCTTCCCGAACCTGACCCAGCAGGTATAGCAATCCAACTACTGCTAAGCATTTAGTTAATTCCAATCCTACTCTTTCTGATAAGGATAGGAAAAATGTATGCTTCTACAGCTTTGATTTTCAGAATTTTGAATTGTCAGGCCAATATGTTCTAATTGTGAAATTGAGGAATGTTTTGACTGTAGTTTTCTTTTTGTAAGTAAAAATCTACTTTAATTTATTCCTTTAATTATACAAGTCAGTTTTCATTGTTTGTGGTACATGTATGACTCATTTAATACTTCTTCCAGGGTTATGGCCAGTGGTACTGTTTTGAGGAGATTTGCCAGGCTGCATTTTTCAGAACCTCCCAGATGATATTTTAAAGTCTTCTCTGGATTAAGACTTAATGTTTGACCTCTCTGCTGCAAAGGTATTAAAAAATGTGAAAGGGTTAAGTTGATTCAGGAAATCTGTAAGATTTTTCAGCTCTCCTTTTCCGAATTTTCAAAGGGATTCTGCAACCCCTCATCCAGTTTTGGCAACAACAAAAAATAAAATAGTCTCAACAAAAGTCAGGTAAACAGACATTTAAGAAATGGCAAGGGGGTTCTAGAATAAATTCTGGAACATCCCAAAACCGAGGACAATCCAAGTCAAAATGACTGTTTAAGGGACCTTTTCCTCCCTCCCACCTTGGCATCCCCATTTCCCTTCCAGAAATTCACAATCTTTATTTTTTTTTCTCTCTGTCTGGCAATGGATAGTTTCAGACAAATGGGTTCTGAAGAGCATTCATCAAGGTTTCAGATGGCAGTGGGAGGAAATTCCTCCTTTCTGGGTGGTAATCCTTCATTTACCAGACCAGACTCTCTTATTTTCATCTGTCCATCATACACTGTCTTAAGGAGTGATATAACCAGTTCCTCCTTCCCATGTGGGGAAAGGTTTTTATTCAGGGATATTTTAAGTGCCAAAGAAAGAAAATGCTTGAAGACCAGTTCTGGATCTTTCTCTCTTAGATCTGTCGGTGATAAAGCCCAAATTCAAAATGATGTCCATTCACTACTTGTTACCTTTTCTTCCTCATTCAAGTATCCTGGTAACACTAGGTTTAAAAATGATCATCACATCCTTGTTCATCCAGGCTTCAAGTGGTTAAGGATTTCTGTGTCTGGATCACAGAGTCAGTTCTTTGCCTTACCCTTTGGACTATCCACTGCACTAGGAATGTTCACAAAGTGTCTAGCTCCAGTTATAGCTCATTGTAGGCTACAGGCTATCCACATTTTCCACATTTAAATGACTTGCTTATCTTTGCAGACTCTTTCAAAATGTCAGAAATCTCTCACTTGGGTGAGAGATCTCTTACATAAGCTGGAATTCCGAGAGAACATTCAAAAGTCCTTCAAACAGAGTTGTGTTCCTGGGGTGTCAGCTAGACACTTCAAAGAGCTTTTCTTCCACAGAAAAATAGCTCTGTATCTATTTCTAAGGTTTTCCACTCGGACTTCAGTCACTGCAAGGGGATACCTCCAGATTTTGGGTCTCGTGCCATACAGTGGATATAAAATGTTTACACACCTCTGTTAACTCTGAGACCACAATAAATCATTTCAAAACTTTTCCCACCTTTAATGTGACTATAACCTGTACAATTCAATTGAAAAACAAACAAATCTGTTAGGAGAAAAAATATAAAAAAATAAAAAACGTACAGTATGCTGGTTGCATCCACAACAAGTACAAATATGACTGTCATTGTCCATGTTGGTGTGAATGACCTGAGACGTACCTCCCTGGACTAAATGAAAAGAGACATGGAAGAGCTCTCCGATTTTGTAGCCCAAGCAGGTATGACCCTAGCCCTGAGTAGCATTCTGCCATCGCCCAGAATGATACCGCAGTACAAGGACAAAATGACTGACTTCAACAATTGGCTAAGCTTCTGGCGTCATTCTAAGGGGATCCAGTATCTGTCTGCTTGGGATGACATGGTCAACAGACCACGATGCTTTGCCACAGATGGCCTACACCTGTCGCCCCTGGGATTCCGGATACTGGCTAAGGCTGTTGCTGCCCCTATAGTGCCTTTTTTAGGCAGGGTTCAAGTAACAAATTCACCACCATAACAGGAACAAGCAAGCAAAAACTGAGGGTAATGCTACTCAATGCTAGAAGTCTAAATTTCAAAATGAACTCAATCGAGGCACTCCTTAAAATGGAGAACATTGATATCTGTGCAGTGACTGAGACCTGGTTCAAGGCTCCAGAGAACACCCCTGCACTACCAGGCTATAACTCATACCACACTTTTCGGCCATGTAACCTGGACCGAAGCACCAAAGGTGGGGTGTGTCCATATTCATTAAGGATAGCCACACCTCCAGGCTAGTTGCTCAGCATAATGCATCCGAGGTTATCCAAGTGCAACTAACTCTTGGCAAAACTGCAATCCAAATTGTAGCTTGCTACAGATCCCCCACCGTGCCCCAGGATTCCCACTCCTCTTTTCTTGATGTACTGGAAAATATTAGGGTTCAACCAAACACTCTAATAATGGGCGACTTCAACTACCACACCATTAACTGGGAAAACTACTCATGTACCAACTCCTTAGTGCAACGCTTTATGGAATTCATAAACTCCAATGCCCTAGATCAACTTCTCCACACTCCCACCAGGGGCAACAGTATCCTAGACCTAATCATTACCAACATGAGTGACCGGTGTTCTACACCTGAAGTCAACTCCTCGTTGGTCCGATCTGACCATAATCTAAATCACCCTTGATATCCACATCCCAACCCCACTCCCCATTAAGGAAACCACAGTAAAAAATTTCTCCAAAGCCCAACTTCATGCTTCTTAAGACAGAAGCAGTGAACTTCATGACACCCATGCAGATGGACATTACAGTTACAACTGCTGAATCCTACACAAATGCACTCTAGAAGCACTTACATGAGTGCATGGATTGTGCTATCCCAAACAGAACCAAGACGCTATCCTCCAAAAAAAGGAAGCCAATCTGGTGGTCCCCTGCCATAAACAAACTGTACAACAGAAGGAAGAAATTGTTGCAAAAGAAAGTAAAATCCCATGAGTGGAGGAGCTCCCTCGTCGGCCTCAGTAAGAAGCTGAGATCCCTTATAAGATCCTCCAAAGCTAGCTACGAAAATACAATCACCACTGATTATAGGTTCATAGGTAGATACTAGGCTATCTGTCCTAGGGCATTTATAAGCCTAGCCAGAGTGTATTTGGCTTCTGCCTCCCAATTAGATTAGCCTACTGTGCCTCTGTAAAGTAGGTCACAGAAGGTACCCTTTTAAGATTAGTTTACTGTGTCTCTGTCTAGCAGGGACACAGAAGAGATCCCAGGGGTGAATTTGTGATTTCCCATCCATGCGTCCAGATTTCGCTTGAAGAGGGTCAGCTAGGGGCTATGTCTAACATGAATTGTGATTCTATCCCAGAGTGAGGGGAGCCTCTGGGAAATGAATCTGTCCCTCCAGCATGTCCTATTTATTTTTGTGCTGAGGTTTAGGTCCCTAGAGCATGTAGCTCTAAGTGACTTGTATATTTTGAGGTGGAGCATGTCCATTAATTCTGGGTTTGGCATGGCTTTGTACATCAGGCATAGATCGCCTCTGAGTAGGCGGTAAGCAACTGAGTAGAGCTGGAGTTTCTTCAGTCGAGCTGCATAGGACATCTGTTTGTAGCCCATGATCCTCTTGGTGAGGTACTTTTGGGGGGTCTCCAGTTGCTGCAGGTGTCTGGTAAGGTACACCCCAAAAGGGGCATTGTATTCAATTATGGGCCTGATGAGTGACAAGTAGAGGGGCACAATGACCTCTCTTGATCTAGATGCGAACCCTTTCATGATAAGGTGGGCTATATAGAAGGTCTTTCTAAGCACTTTGGCAACGTGATTATCAAAGGAGAGATTACCATCTACGTTGGTTCCCAAATCTCTAATTACTTCTTCCGTACTTAATGGATTAGCACCTATGTGGTAATTTGTGGGCACCTTGTTTTTCCCAAAGGGGATGACTATGCACTTTTTAGCATTTAGCTTGAGGCCGTGGCGCTGGCACCAAGCATCTGTCTCTGTAAGACCCTTTTGGAGGATGCTTGTGTCAGCTGGAGATTCGATTATGGCCCCCAGTTTGCAGTCATCTGCAAACTTTGTCAGCCATAATCCCCCCGTGTTAGCCTGAACCTCAGAGAAGTATATACCAAACAAGAGAGGTCCCAGAACTGAGCCCTGTGGGATGCCACTTATAACTGGTTTGGATTCGGACATGGCACCTGCGATTCTGACCATGGTGGGTTCTATCTCTGAGCCAGTTTGCAACCTATCTTGTGATATAGGGGTTGATATTTAAGCTGGTAAGCTTATTTATGATGCCCGAGTGGGGTATTGTGTCGAAGGCTTTTGCGATGTCCAGGTAGGCTGTGTGGACTACCTTGCCCTCATCTATGGCTTTGGTAATGGTTTCAAAGAAATCAATTAGGTTTAAAAGGCAAGATCTGCCCTTGACAAAGCTGAATTGGGTAGGGTCCATTGTCTGGAGGCTCCCAATGTCTTTGAGTTCCATCGTAATACGCTCCATAGGTTTACAGACCAGACTAGTCAGGCTTATGGGGCGATAGTTTCCGGGGATCGTTGTGGCACCACCTTTGTGGAGTGGGACCACTGTAGCTGTACGCCATTCTTTGGGTACATATCCTGTAGTAAGGCTAAGTTTGAACAGTGACTTAATGTGAGGGTTCAGTTCTTCTTGGAGCTCATGTAAGACACAGCCTGGGACACCATCCGGTCCCATAAATGCTGTGTTTTTTGCTTTGGAGAGGGCAGCTTTCACCTGTGCATCTGTGACGTCAGGGAGGTTACATTCAGTTGGGATAGGCATTTGCTCCTTTAGGGGGGAAGGGGAATTCCAAGGACAACCACAAAGCATTCTGTAGCTATGTCAAGAATCTCAATGGCAACATCCAGATCAGCTCTGAGTTGCAGCACAAAGGCACGAAAATTACAGAACCAACTGATATTGCCAACATCCTGGCAGATAGGTTCAGTGCTGACTTTACCCCCCCTCACCCCCTAAAGGGCCCATATCTATACAGGAAGAATGCAGAGTCCCTGTAATCACAACTATGCAGGTGAAAGCTGCACACTCTAAAGCCAAAAACACAGCATCCACCATGGGACCGGACAACATCCCAGGCTGCGTTTTACACGAACTTCAGAATGAACTGGCTCCTCACTTAAGCACCATGTTCAATAATAGCCTCGCATCAGGCTTTGTGCCCACTGAATGGCGCACAGCAACAGTTATCCCACTCCACAAAGGGGGAGCCACCACTGATCCCAGGAACTATAGACCTATTAGCCTGACGAGCGCGGTCTGCAAGGCCATGGAACATATCATCATGGAACTCATAAACAGACATTGGTAGCCTCCAAACTCTGGATCCCACCCATTTCGTGTTTGTGAAAGGCAGATCATGCCTCCTGAACCTGATCGACTTCTTTGAGGCAGTCACCAAAGCCGTAGATGAGGGTAAGGTGGTTCACACAGCCTATCTTGACCTAGCCAAGGCTTTCGACACCATCCCCCATTCTGGAATTATAGCTAAAGTCAATAAACTAGGCATAAATCCCTACGTCACAAGATGGGTTGCCAACTGGCTCACTGACAGAACCCACACTGTAAAAGTTGCAGACTCCAAATCTGACCTCAAACCAGTGACAAGTGGAGTACCACAGGGTTCCGTCCTAGGACCGCTGCTGTTTAGTATCTACTTCTCTGAAGTACAGGCTAACACAGAAGGCCTCTGGCTAACGAAGTTCGCAGATGACTGCAAACTAGGAGACATAGTCAAGTCCCCAAATGATGTGAACATCCTACAGAAGGGCCTCTCTGAGACAGATGCCTGGTGTCAGAGCCATG
Organism: Protopterus annectens; assembly: GCF_019279795.1. Classification (NCBI taxonomy): domain Eukaryota; kingdom Metazoa; phylum Chordata; order Ceratodontiformes; family Protopteridae; genus Protopterus; species Protopterus annectens. The sequence continues at coordinate 1,895,881,337 of NC_056735.1, forward strand.
GCCTCAAGCTCAATGCCAAAATGTGCAGTGTCATCCCCTTTGGTAAAAACTCTGTACCCATGAACTACCACATAGGCAGCAATCTACTTAACACCGAATGCGTGATCAGAGACCTTGGGACCCAGGTGGACAGTAGTCTCTCCTTTGATAGTTGCATTGCCACAGTTGTCAGGAAGTCCTTCTACGTGGCACACCTCATCATAAAAGGGTTCTCATCCAGGAAAAAAGAGGTCTTCGTTCCCCTCTACTCGACACTCATTAGACCCATTATAGAGTACAACGCCCCTTTTGGAATGTACATCACAAGACATCTGCAGCAGCTGGAAAGGCCACAGAAGTACCTCACAAAGAGGATTACTGGACTCAAACAAGTGCCCTACACTGACTGTCTCAAAAAACTCCAGCTTTACTCCGTAGCATATCGCCTACTCTGAGGTGATCTCTGCCTAACATATAAAGCTGTGTCAAACTCAGAGCTGTTGGACATGCTACACCTAAAGAAATCCCAATCCCTCCGAGCTACACGCTCTAGGGACCTAAACCTTGTCACCACAATAAACAGGACATGCTGTAGGGATAGATTCCTATCCCAGAGAAATTCCCATACTCCGGAACAGGCTACCCATCTATGTCAAGCAAAGTTCTTCATTAGCACTCTTCAAGAAAAATCTTGATGAGTGGATGGGAAATAGGAAATACACCCCGAGGATCACTTCTGTGTGTCTGCTCGACAGTGGCACAGGAAGATAACTTTCTTGGGTGGCGTAAGCCAGGGAACCTTGTTAGCTAGACTTACAAAGGCCCTTGGGCCGATAGCCTAGTACCTACCTATGAACCCTTAAACTAATACTTTGTTGTATGTGCACACCCTTAAACTAATACTTTGTTGAAGCTCCTTTTGATTTAATTACAACATTCAGTCTTCGTGGTTAGGAGTCTGTCAGCATGGCACATCTTGACTTGGCAATATTTGCCCACTCTTCCTTGCAAAAGCGCTCCAAATCTGTCAGATCGAGAGGGCATCTCTTGTGCACAGCCCTCTTCAGGTCACCCCACAGATTTTCTACTGGATTTAAGTCTGCTCTGGCTGAGCCATTCCAAAACTTTAATTTTCCTCTGGTGAAGCCATTCTTTTGTTGATTTGGATGTATGCTTGGGGTCATTGTTGCGCTGAAAGGTTAAATTCCTCTTCATCTTCAGCTTTCTCGCAGACAACTGAAGGTTTTGGTGAAAAGTAACTGGTATTTGGAACTGCTCATAATTCCCTCCACCTTGACTAAAGCCCCAGTTCCAGCTGAAGAAAAGCAACTCCAAAAACTTGATACTGCCACCACCATGCTTCTCCTGGGGATGGTGTTCTTTTGGTCATGAGAAGTGTTGTTTTTGCGCCAAACGTACCTTTTGGAATTGTGGCCAAAAGTTCATCAGACTATAGCACATTTTCCCACATGCTTTTGGGAGATTTGATGTATTGCTTTGCAAATTTTAGCTGGGCCTGGATGTTTTTCTGTGTAAGAAAAAGCTTCCGTCTTGCAACCCTACCCCATAGTCCAGACATATGGAGAATACAGGAGATTGTTGTCACATGTAGTACACAACAAGTACTTTCCAGAAATTCCTGCAGCTCCATCAGTGTTGCTGTAGGTCTCTTGGCAGCCTCCTTGACTAGTTTTCATAGTCTTTTCATTAATTTTGGAGGGATGTCCAGTTCTTTGCAATGTCACTGTTGTCCCATATTTTCTCCATTTTTTGATGATTGTCTTCCCTCTGTTCCATGGTATATCCAATGCTGTGGAAATGTTTTTGTACCCTTTTCCTGACTAATACCTTTCAACAATAAGATCCCCTTTGATGCTTTGTAAAGCTCTCTGTGAACCATGGCTTTTGCTGTAGCAGGCAACTGAGTAAATTTCAGGAAAATCTTACTAGGACAGCTCAACTTTTACAAAAAACAAGCCAAATGGCTCAAAAACTTGTAAACAGTAATAAAAATTAAAAAAGCGAACCACCAAGGCAGTATTTGTGTGAAACACTAGTTTATTTAACATTAAACACTGTCAAAGTAAAACCAACTAAGCGCTTTAGCCAAGAAACATGAATCTTTCTTCCTCTGAGTCGCTCGATAAGCAACTATTCATGATTTTGTATGCATCAATGAAATTGCCCTGACTAAACTTAAAGGCATACTTCCCCTGAATATGTGATGTACACATAAACCACAATAATAAGTACATTCAAGATAAAAATATTAGTAATAGACTAATAATGAACATAATAATATAAAATATACTTAAAAAATAAACTTAAAAATTCAAAACCTAGTTGATCTATTTGTTGCAGTCAGATAAGTGTTTTCACACTACACTTAAAATTAAACCTCTGCTGCCCTTTGCTTCTAAAAGGGACCTATTGAGCAATAATCATTTAAACCTGGCTTGCAACAAGCATTTAGTCTCAGTTGCCATTTAGTTTCTCTGGCTTCTAATTCTAATTCATCATCCCCACCCCTTGAGTCACTCTGTACTCTATCAATGACAAAGAATAAAAATCTCGTAGTTGGGACATTCTGGAGATTGAACATATAACGCATTGTTCATTTTTTCATTTTTAATGTCTCTAAGGTGCTCAGTAAGGCGATCCCGTAGCCTACGTAGAAACCAGGGCATGATAAGCATGTAGCTAAATAAACCACCATAGTGGTATTGCAGTTATACCTGCCCAGGCATCCTATAGTACGTTCAAAACTTCCTATAAAGACATTCGTACCATCATTTATATTTTTACACGTCTTGCAAGCACCACATTTGTATATCAATGACCTGTGCTTGCCTTTTCTGTTGACACTTTCAAAAATATTCTTTATATTACGCCCTCTACTGTACACAACCTTAGGTTTATGCCCCAACTTTTCCTTCATTTCTTTGTCAAAATGAGTTTCCCATATATTATTAACACTTGATACCAAGTTTGATGTTTCTGTATTGTATTGTAATACCAGAACATTGGTATCTAGCTTAGCCGTGTTGGTTCTATTAATATTTAGACCTGCTTTCAAAATAGGCTTAAATGCAGTATTTCTTTTAAGCATAACTTCTCTCTTCACTTTCAGCAGAAGACTTAAGGGGTAGCCTGTATTTAGGACTATTCCAATTAATGTATAGATCTCTTTTTTAAATGTTTCATCGCTACTAATGAGCCTAGATAACTTGACCGTTTGGCCTTTTATTATACCCTTCCTCTGATGGAAGGGGTGGCAACTGTTGTAGTGCAGTAACATATTGGAATGATTCCTTTCTGTGGATGCTACTGGCCAAGGTGCCCCCAGCAATGTCTTAGTCAACTCAATATGTAAAATGTCTATCTTATCACAGTGCCATTTATATGTGAACTCAAGGAAAGTGGTTGTGCCGTTGATGTATTTTACAAAGTCGTTCATCACGTTGCTCTCTTCGCCATAAAATTAGTATGACTTCCAGAAAACTCACATACACCAATACATTGGCCATAAAGGCAGAGGAAAAACATATCTTCTCTCCCATTCTAGGAGAACCAGATTCGCAAAGCTAGGGGCACATTTGGCCCCCATAGCCACTCCTGCTTCCTGATGATAGAATTCAACTTCAAAAATCATAAAGTTGTTAGTCAAGGCCACTTCCATGAGTCCAACTAATAAATTGACCTTGGATTGATGTATTGATTTGCTACCCATTAAACTTTCCCTGAAGAAGTCTAACCCTTCATTGTGGGAGATTACTGAGAACAAGTTGACCATGTCCACAGTTTTGAAACAAAAATCCAAGTTCTCTGTATTTATTTGTCTAAATAATTCCAAACAGTGCCATGAGTTTTTGAGTATTTGCTGTGCCTCACTTACCACCAAACTTGCCCATTTATCTATATATGCTGCTATTGGTTCAGTTTTAGAACCTCGGGCTGCTACTATTGGCCTAAGGGGAGGGTTGTGCACATTTTTATGAATCTTTGGTATTCCAAAGATTACTGGTGTTCGTGGTTTCTGAACTGTTAAATATTTTATTTCCACAATTTCTACTTCATTTTGAAATAGAGTATCAAATAAAAAAGACATCAATCCTGGCATAAGCTCTATTAACAACATTTCTTGAAGTCCTGCTATAAGTTGTGGTGTCATTCAATATTTCAAACATTTTGGAACTGTAATTTATGTGAGACATAATGACCTCCCCACCCTTGTCTAGTTTCATTACACGATACATCTTGTTTCCTGCCAATTCATTAAAAATTATGTCTTCATCTCTTGTGAGATTGTTAGTGTTATATTTGGTCTCTTTGACTATTTTTCTAAATTGTTCATATAATTTCTCAAAGGACAATACAAGTGGGTGACTGGGGGTGGTGAATGTGCTCTTACGTTTGGCCACCAAGTTCTTGTCCATGCCTGCATTACTGTTTTTGAAATATAAACTGAGATTAAGTGTTCTAGTATACAGTTTTAAGTTAATCAAAAACATTTGCAATGTCAGTCTTATAGTTGGGTATAAAAATATCCCTTTTTTAAACAAGTTGAAATGTCCTTCACTAACAGTGACATCACTGTAATTGTAAATATAAAAACCATCACTTTCCAAAATATTAAGTTCCATTGCAACATGAGAACAATCATTTTCAACTACATTCAATGAATCTTGGTCAGACATAGCAGTTGTGTTAAATAACTGTTGTCCCCTGTTGAAATATTTGCTGTTCCTGTTGCTCTGAACATTGTAGTTCTTCCTGCGCCAGAGGGTCCGTTTCCCATGATTTTTCAGTCCCTTGGACATCCTTAGTTGCTGACCCTCCTGAAAAGAATAATCATTATTCCCCCTGTTATTGTCAAGCCCCCTTTTCACCATCAGAACTGTTGTTCTGAATATTTTCATTATTTTGAGGGCTATTCTCATACACATTTCCCTGGGGCTGTTTTCTCCCTGTATGTGCTTGATTATTTGAATAGTCAGCCCTGTCTCTGTCAAGCTTACATTCCTTTCTCAAACTGTTCTCTTTTGCAAAGTTATTAATGTCTTTAAGAACATTCTCATACTTAAATTTGTATTGCTCAAAAAGTAAATCTGAAATAATACTTTGATTTAAAACTGAAATCTCATTTTGCAAAAGAGCCAACTTACTGTTGTTTCTGATAATGTCCATTTCAAAGCCTGTCTTGTCAAATAAAGCCACAAGTTCTCGAAAAGCAGACGAGCCCTCCTCAATCCCCAAAGGCTGTTTCCAGACTCGTAAGCTTTGGGAACTTGTTTGAGAGCAACTGATTTGTTTAAAAACGCATTGTCTAGCTGAAGTGTTCTGTACTTTCTACACAGCTTTTCAGATTTACTTGCATTTTTAATGACATTCCTTGATTGGGAATAGCGTTTTCGTTGAAAAAATCAGTTTCAAATGCTGTGTAAGTTTGAGGGGTAGCAAATCAATAGATCAATCCAAGGTCAATTTATTAGTTCGACTTATGGAAGTGGTCTTGACTAATAACGTTCTTATTTTTGAAGTTGAATTCTAGCATCAGGAAGCAGGAGTGGCTATGGGAACCAAATGTGCCCCTAGCTTTGCTTATCTGGTTCTCCTAGAATGGGAGAGAAAATGTTTTTTCTGTGCCTTTATGACCAATGTATTGTTGTATGTGAGGTTTCTGGATGACATACTAATTTTATGGCGAGGAGAGGAACATGTGATGAACGACTTCGTAAAATACCTCAACGGCACAACCACTTTCCTTGAGTTCACATATAAATGGCACTGTGATAAGATAGAATTTTTACATATTGAGTTGACTAAGGACATTGATGGGGGCATCTTGGCCAGTAGCATCCACAGAAAGGAAACCTATTCCAATATGTTACTGCAGTACAACAGTTGCCACCCTTTCCATCAGAGGAAGGGTATAGGTTCATAGGTAGGTACTAGGCTATCGGCCCAAGAGCCTACGTAAGCATAGCCAGCAAAGATTCCATAGCTTAGGCCACCCAAGAAAGTTATTTTCCTATGCCACTGTCCATCAGAGACACAGAAGTGACCCCCGGGGTGTATTTCCTATTTCCCATCCACTCATCAAGATTTTTCTTGAAGAGTGCTAATGAAGAACTTTGCTTGACGTAGATGGGTAGCTTATTCCAGAGTATAGGAAGTCTCTGGGACAGGAATCTATCCCCCCAGCGTGTCCTGTTTATTGTGGTGACAAGGTTTAGGTCCCTAGAGCGTGTGGCTCGGAGGGATTGGGATTTCTTTAGGTGTAGCATGTCCAACAGCTCTGGGTTTGACATAGCTTTATATGTTAGGCAGAGATCACCTCAGAGTAGGCGATATGCTACGGAGTAAAGCTGGAGTTTTTGAGGTGGTCAGTGTAGGGTATTTGTTTGAGGCCAGTAATCCTCTTTGTGAGGTACTTCTGTGGCCTTTCCAGCTGCTGCAGATGTCTTGTGAGGTACATTCCAAAAGGGCGTTGTACTCTATAATGGGTCTAATGAGTGACGAGTAGAGGGGAACAATTACCTCTTTTTTCCTGGATCAGAACCCTATTATGATGAGGTGTGCCACGTAGAAGGACTTCCTGACTACTGTGGCGATGTGACTATCAAAGGAGAGACTACTGTCCACCTGGGTCCGAAGGTCTCTTATCCCGCATTCGGTGTTAAGTAGATTGCTGCCTATGTGGTAGTTCATGGGTACAGAGTTTTTACCAAAGGGGATGACACTGCACTTTTTGGCATTGAGCTTGAGGCCATGGCTCTGACACCAGGCATCTATCTCAGTGAGGCCGTTCTGTAGGATGTCCACATAATTTGGGGACTTGACTATGACTCCTAGTTTGCAGTCATCTGCAAACTTCATTAGCCAGAGGCCTTCTGTGTTAGCCTATACTTCAGAGAAGTAGATACCAAACAGGAGAGGTCCTAGGATGGAACCCTGTGGTACTCCACTTGTCACTGGTTTGAGATCAGATTTGAAGTCTGCAACTTTTATAGTGTGGTTTCTGTCAGTGAGCCAGTTGGCAACCCATCTTGTGACAAGGATTTATGCATAGTTTAGTGAGTTTAGCTATAATTCCAGAATGGGGGATGGTGTTGAAAGCCTTAGCGAGGTCAAGATAGGATCTGTGAACCACCTTACCCTCAGCCATGGCTTTGGTGACCGCCTCAAAGAAGTTGATCAGGTTCAGGAGGCATGATCTGCCTTTCACAAACCCGAACTGGGTGGGATCCAGAGTTTGGAGGTTACCAATGTCTTTGTTTATGAGTTCCATGATGATACATTCCATGGCCTTGCAGACCAGGCTCGTCAGGCTAATAGGTCGATAGTTCCTGGGATCATTGATGGCTCCCCCTTTGTGGAGTGGGATAACTGTTGCTGTGCGCCATTCATTGGGCACAAATGTGAGGCTATTATTGAACATGGTGCTTAAGTGGGGAGCCAGTTTGTTCTGAAGTTCGTGTAAAATGCAGCCTGGGATGTTGTCCGGTCCCATGGATGCTGTGTTTTTGGCTTTAGAGAGTGCAGATTTTACCTGCATAGTTGTGATTACAGGGACTCTGCATTCTTCCTGTATAGATATGGGCCCTTTAGGGGGTGAGAGGGGGGTAAAGTTAGCACTGAACCTATCTGCCAGGATGTTGGGAATATCAGTTGGTTCTGTAATTTTTGTGCCTTTGTGCTGTAACTCAGAGCAGATCTGGGTGTTGCCATGTAGATTCTTGACATAGCTATAATAAAAGGCCAAATGGTCAGGTTATCTAGGCTCATTAATAGCGATGAAACATTTAAAAAAGAGATCTATACATTAATTGGAATGTTCCTAAATAGAGGTTACCCCTTAAGTCTTCTGCTGAAAGTGAAGAGAGAAGTTATGCTTAAAAGAAATACTACAGTTAAGCCTATTTTGAAAGCAGGTCTAAATATTAATAGAACCAACACAGCCAAGCTAGACACCAATGTTCTGGTATTACAATACAATACAATACAGAAACATCAAACTTGGTATCAAGTGTTAATAATATATGGGAAACTCATTTTGACAAAGAAATGAAGGAAAAGTTGGGGCATAAACCTAAGGTTGTGTACAGTAGAGGGCGTAATATAAAGAATATTCTTGAAAGTGTCAACAGAAAACAAGGCAAGCACAGGTCATTGATGTACAAATGCGATGCTTGCAAGACATATAAAAATATAAATGATGGTACGAATGTCTTTATAGGAAGTTTTGAACGTACTATAGGGTGCCCAGGCAGGTGCAACTGTAACACCGTTATGGTGGTTTATTTAGCTACATGCTTATGCCCTAGTTTCTACGTAGGCAAGACCAAAAGAAGGCTACGGGATCGCATTACTGAATACCTTAGAGACATTAAAAATAAAAAAATGAACAATGCTTTATATGTTCACACTCTAGAATGTCCCAACTACAAGCGATTTTTATTCTTTGTCATTGATAGAGTACAGAGTGACTCTAGGGGTAGGGTTGATGAATTAGAAGCCAGAGAAACTAAATGACAACTGAGACTAAATGTTTGTTGCAAGCCAGGTTTAAATGATTATTGTTCAATAGGTCCCATTTTGAAGCAAAGGGCAGCAGAGGTTTAATTTTAAGTGTACTGTGAAAACACTTATCTGACTGCAGCAAACAGATCAACTATGTTTTGAATTTTTAAGTTTATTTTTAAGTATGTTTTATGTTATTATGTTCATTATTAGTACCATTACTAATATTTTTATCTTGAATGTACTTATTGTGGTTTACATGTACATTACATATTCAGGGGAAGTATGCCTTTAAGTTTAGTTATGTCAGGGTAATTTCATTGATGCAAACAAAATCATGAATAGTTGCTTAAGTAATTACAGTATATAAAGGAAGTTGCATCATAATTGAGCGACTCTGATGAAGCCAAGTCATGTTTCTTGGTGAAAGCGCTTAGTTGGTTTTACTTTGGCAGCTGAACTTTATTCGGGGTTAATTAGAGTCTTATTAATTGATGACAGGTGTGTACCCAAGAAGACTGAGTGTTGTAATTAAATCAAAAGGTGCTTCAAAAAACTATTAGTTTAAGGGTGTGCACACACAACAAAGTATTAGTTTAAGGATGTGCACACTTATGCAACCAGTGTATTGTACATTTTTTTATATTTTTCCCCTAACAGATTTGTTTTTCAATTGAATTGTACAGGTTATAGGTCAAATTAAAGGTTGGAAAAGTTTTGAAATTATTTATTGTGGTCTCATTTTTTTATATCACATAAACCTGCCATTTTAACAGGGGTGTGTAAAATTTTTATATCCATTGTATGCGATTCTCAGTGTACCCCTGACAAGACTCCAAATGAGGAACACACAGTGGTATCTTAAATCCCTTTGGTCCCAGCACCAACATACTTTGTCTTTTCATATCACAGTTCTGTTTTTTTTTTTTTTTTCCAGAAGATAAATTATTTGGTAGAGAAAGCAAATATCCTTAAGTCTGGGTCTTCCCTTTTCCCTCCCTGTTCTTCTAAACTGTTGGTCACCACATATGCCTTAGACTTTGCTTAAGGAGCAGTTTCAGGAGGGACAAAAGCATAAGATTTGTGAGATACCTAGGGAGAGATGCTTACCCTGATCAATGCACTCAACTCTATGGATCATCTTTGTTCCCCAGGACCTCTTCAGGTTGTTATAGATAATACCACAGTCATGTGGTACATCAACAAGCAAGGGGGGAACCAGGTTGCGACCCCTTTACAGACTAGCCATGCTAGCATGGGATATATAGCTTCATATCACAGTCTCACTTATCCTACATTGTCAGATCAAAATTGTGTAGCAGGCCATCTGACCAGGACAAGAGCAGACCCTTGTGAACGGAAACTAGATAAGGGAGTCTTCCAAGATTTGGTCCATCTTTGTTTGGGGAGTTCCTCAAGTAGACCTATTCGCCTCCTCTCTGAACAATCTTCTGGCAAGATTCTTCTCCAGGACTCCATGCAAGAAAGCCTGAAAGACCGATGTCTTTTCTTTTTCTTGGACAGGAATTCCTGTATGCTTTTCCATCATTTCCACAGATATCTAGGGTACTTCTGAAGATTCAGAAGGAATCTCTCAGGAGCATTGTAGTGACTCCCTTCTGTCCCGGGCAACCATGATTCTCCCTTCTTTTGAAAATGGCCAGTGTTGGTTACCAAAAGCTTCCTCACAGCCTGGATTTACTCGCACAAAAACAGGGGTGTTTGCACCCCAACCACAGTCAGCTTCAGCTAACTGCCTGGATGATAGGGTCTTAATTCCCTTTAGGAACTTGTTTACTGAGGGCATGCAGCAAGTACCAATGGAGGCAAGAAAGTCTGCTATTACAAAATCATATATTAGTAAATGGAAAAGGTTTTCTAGTTTGTACCAATTGTATAACAGCACCCATACAGGGCTAGTTGCTCTTGATTTTACATTTTTTATGCAAGTTACTATCATATGGCATTTTCACACCTCCATCAAGGTTCATTATTTGGACATTTCAGCATGTCTGCCCATGGATCCTCCTCTTTCACTGCATTCTCATGTCAAAATGTTTTTGAAAGGGGTTTTGAATAAGAGGTCTGTGGGTAAGCGGCAGGGCCCTCCCTTGGGATCTTAATTTTGTGTAAGAGAATCTAACAGTTGCCCCATTTGAACTAGCTAACCTGGCTGACATAAGGTTCTTAACATGAAAAACATTTTTGATTCCCTTCTTGCAAAGCTAAGAGCAATTTGAGTTGCAAACTCATATGGTGAGTCAACGGTATCTTATGCTCCACAGAGACAGTGTTTTTGAGAACTAAGCCTTCTTTTATGTGATGTTCGAGTTTACTTTAAGCTAAAATATGTATCAACCCATTTTCTTTCCTAAACCTAAAATGAGGGGGAGAGGATTCTCCATACCTTGAATGTCAACTGATGACTCTTGTACTATCTTGATAGAACTAAATCTTTCAATCTTTGAATCAATTGTTCGTTTCTTATGAAGGTACGAAGGGGCAACCTCTGTCAAAAGATATGATCTCTAAATGGTTGTCTAAGGTAGTTGCCTTTTGCTATACTTACCACAACAAAACTATTCCAGGCAAAATCAAGGCCTACTCTACCAGGGCCTTGGCTTCATCTATAGCTTTTCGAAAAGGGTTGGATTCTAGAAGTATTCTAGATGCAACAACTTGGTCCATTGTACATACTTTTACAAAGCACTATAATCTTTATACATAGGACCATTCTTCAAGGACTACTAGACTCTTTTCCGTACACCTGCCAAATGTGGTAAGCTAGGGTAATCTACCAGTACAGCTAAGGCTACTGCAACAGTGATCAGTTTGATGAACATAGTACAGTTGTATAACTAAACTTACTGTAACAGTAGATGTTTGAATGATTGCGGCTGCACTACCCACTCCCTCCCCTTTGTTTTTTTGGTCTGTTGTTTATGCCAGGGTGTGTACATTTATATTTTATTGTTCCTAGCATTATCCTTTCAGGACTCAACCTCTTCTCTCATTGTTGGCATCCAAGCTCTGAGGGGCTTTGCATCTAAACCTGTCATTTTAGTCAGCACAGCTTGAACTATGACTGATAATTTGGGCATATGAAAAAGTGCCCTGAAGCTATGGAAGCTGTCCAGCTGTTGCATCCTATGCAGAATATAACCCATATAACTAAGGCTACTACAATAGTTATCATTAGAATATCTTCAGTTATTTTAAGTTTACTTAGACAACTGCATTTTCTTTTGTTCTGCTCATTTTGTTAAGTTTTGGCCAGCCCTGTTTTGCAAGAGTAATATCTTGTGAATTGATGCATTTGAGTTTCTTTATGTAAGCAGTGTAAACTGGATACCAAGCCTTTTCATTGCTGTTTTACACCTGAGATGACATATGGGTAATATTTTTGTCCAGTCACTTTGAATAGCTGTAAAAGAGTCTAGGGAGCTTTCCAGCGGGTCTATATTATAACCTTGAACAATTAAAAGAGTGAACGCTCTTTAATCGACCCCTTAAAATCAAAAGCACTAAATCCCGAACACATGGAACAGCGATTTATTTCCCAGGGGGAAAAAAAAATCACTGGCCCGTTTTCGGGACTCTGCCATTTCCTCCACTGTGGTGCAATCTCGGAGTTAGTATATTTAAGTAGGGGGGGGGGCACAGCCCCCCACTTTATTTTGTGTTTGGATTTTTTTTTTTTTTTTTTTTTTTTGCTGAGCAGCGATTTTGTTTCCTTGGGGGAAAAAAATCACTGTTCTGAGTGTTTGGGAATTAGTGCTTTCGATTTTTATTGATTAAAGAGTGTTCGCTCTTCTAATCAAAGTTATAATATAGACCCTTTCCATCATAGATTCCTACTGACATGATTGCAGCAGGAAGTGGTGCTTAGCTCACTGCTTGGAGCAGATATTTGTTAACTTTTTTGTGTTTTAAAGTACTGGAAAGTTCTGTCAGGCTTAATGTTGTGAACTAAGAATGTTTTAATTTTTCAGATTGCAGATTGAAGAGTCAATCAAACCAATGAGACTGTCACAGCAGCTGTCTAGTGTTGTCACACACAATTATAAACCAGTTGCAAACCACAAAGCTAATGTAAGTAGTATTGTTATTGTATTTATATTAATCTTCATTGTCAAACTTGTTTTAAATTTGCTATTTTGGGATGAAGACTACAGAAATGAGCTACTGCTTCTTTTGTAGCTGTTACCTAACCATCTGGTTCTCATAGGTTCGTATATTAGTATTAGGCTAACTGCCTTTTGTGGGTCATTTTAAGCCTAGCCAATTAAGCCATATGGGAATCAACCCCTGCACCTTGTGTCCGTAAAGCAAATATTTTAACCATTGTACCAACTTTCCTGTCCTAAGGGAAATCTTGTTTTTAGCAAAAGGCCACTTAGTCAAGCTGATCCTTGAATTCATATTGCTGTTTTCTAAGGTCTTAAAGACTATATTGGGACAGAGGAGCATTATTCTGTTATAGCCTAATATGAGACAGAATTTTAATTTGGAAACTTGAGCAGTATGTCAGTGAATGTAAACAGAGAAGTCAATGAGGAGCTTGGATTGCTAGCATAAACATGTTCATGTAGAAAGAAGTATTTATAAGCAACCATTTTTCATAATATCGTATAAAATGTGTCATTTACCCCAGAAGAATACAAATACTTCTAAACAATGCTTCAGAAATGTGTGAAGAGGCAGGTCTTTAATAATACTACCATGCCAAAATGCCATATTCCTCTAAATATGGAGATGTGATTAGAGTAATTTATGCTATTTTGCATTTCAGGCACAGAATAGTGCTTTCAGGTTTCTTAGCCATAATCATCAGTCATACAAAATTTCATCTGACAGTAACAGTGTATATCTTTCTCATTGACTGAATTATAGATGCATTTCATTTGAAGATCTTTCATTAAAGCTGCAGAACTTTATTTGGCCAGTACAGTAATTTACTCCATTCTGGTTGTATATTCAGGTTAGCAGCTGTATGGATATATACAGTGTCTTCTAATCCATTGGGAACCATTTTGAAAACTGAGAATTATCCATTGCCTACTAAAGATCTGGTGGAATCTCAGTGGATGCAGCTTTAATGAAAAAGTTATGGCCACTAGGTCCATCACGTCTTTTCTGGAATGGTAGAAGAAAAGTGTTAACTGTGTTCATTATGTATATGGGAAGGGAATGGGATAAATAGGAACGTAGAAAAAGTGATGACAGGCAGAGAGAAACAAAAGAATAACTGTAAGACATGAATGGTGGGGGAGATGATTTTCAAGGGATACAGGACCTTTTGTAATTTCCACAAATGAGTGGTTGGTAGGTAAAGGAATGAGGGGATGGCCTTGGGTGGAAAAGAGAAGAGTAGGTATCAAGGACATTAAAAAAATCTAGATCACAGATAAAAAGGGCAATGTATTTGCAGATAGTGAGGCGGACAATGGATAGACATTTGGTGATGGGAAAGTTTAGACATAGAAGAAAGAATGGAGAGTGATGTATAATGGAGGAAGCAAGTCAAGAAGAGGGATAGTGTGAGTTCTTGACATGGCTGAATGCCTGGCTTGTCCAGCAGGCAATAAGCACAGGCATTACTTACCTATGTGGTTGATATTGTTGACCTGTTACTCATCTGCAGGCATGTTGAGGGGAGTCTACCAGTTGTACAGTCTTACCAGTCATGTCAGGAGGTACTGTGCCAATGTAGGTATCTAACCACTATTGCCTCTTAGCAGCAACCAGACACCAGAAATGGCATACTATACTAGATTCCTCCAGTCCAGCTTTAAGAAAGTTGCCTACAAATAGGGCACTAGTGACCGCCACCAGTCACTGCCATCTGAGAGACCACCATCACTTCCTGAGAAGCATATCTGGCTGGAACTAGAAACCCAGCACCAACAGCAGTGGCACCTGCTGCTAATGGAGACCAAGGTGAGTATTCCCTATCTTCCTCCTTTTTCCACAGTTGGACCTACACAAGGATGATATAATGGGAAAACATGTTATTCACACACAAGATATATGTATTTGCAGTTTTACACTGCAATGGCACAGCACGCACACACACACACACACACACACTCTACTGTCTGGAGAGCTGCATCTGTCTTCTGTGGCCCCCCATCCATGTTAAGGTAATACTCCTCTGTAGCTGCAAAACAAAGCATGTAGCATTAAGTATACTTGCACAACACCATATATAAGGCAATTGTCCTCACCCACACCCCAAAAAAAAAATTGATCCGATGTCTGTTTTCACCCAATTCAACCTTTGAGGGTTATTGGATCCAATAAAATCTGACCTCAGCACCTTTTAGATGCTGAGTAGTCAGGGCTCTGACCCCTTCCTTACCAGTAGGTCCCTCTGTTCCCCCAAACTACCTCTTGTCTCATTTTTCACCTGATCAGAAGGGCATGGTGTATGAAGGCTCTGACTTTTTTTCAAAATAAATGCTTTGGCTAATTTTTTATTTTTATTTATTTTATTTTTTTTTGAGCTACTGTTAACGGTATTGCTTTTCTTAAGTATTTTTTTGTACACTCTTTCCTCCTTGATTTAAAAAAAATAAAGTTAAAGTAGTCAGAGATCCTCCTTCAGTTACTCTCCCTATTGTTACTGTTGTTAGTATCTCTTTGCCATATTTAGTGCCTTTCTTCTTTTAGCTAGTTTTTGGAACGTGTATTGAAAATTGTTAACTTACTTGTAGTATTTGCTGCTTTCTGGTGATATCGTCAAGGTCCCCAGGTGTAAAAAGTGTTCAGCCTGCTGTTACAAAATCCTAACGCAGGACCCTCACTCTTTGTGTTTAGTACTTGGGGGAAGCACACTTGGATTGTGTCTATGAGGTGTGTACTCCATTTGGTGCAGGATTATAGAGATAAATTAGAGTTGAAGAGAATGTTGCACAATCATCCTCACAATCTTCCTCTCCTCTAGAAAAAAAATATAAAAAAACAAAGAGCACTAAAAAAAAGGGGGGAGAAGGATAATTCTAATGAGGAAAAGAGAGAGAGAAGAAGACAGAAGAAGGTGGAGAAATCAAAAAAGTGAGTGGTCTCTGGCTCTGACAGATTTCTTGGGTTCAGTGCTGAAAGCTCAAAAGCAATCAAATCCAAGGTTCATTTAGGTCCATTCTCCAATGCTTTCTCTCTATTTCTCACTGCAGCCAGTGAGCTCTAGGCTCTATTTCCCTTTCTTGCTTGGAGAGGCTTTCCTCCTAACCACCTTTGGTGGCATCTATGAGGTCTTTTTGTTCCTTGAAGAGCCTTACCAAAGCGGGTGTAGACAGGATGATGCAGCAGTTCTTCTGGATGCAGATCCAACTGAGGGCCCTCCTTTGGGTGCCCAGGGTACCAGTCTTTCTACCCCTCCACAGGTCTCTCAGATTCCAGTCATCCCTTTGGATCTGAAGGACATGAGTCAGAGCCTTCCCAGAGCACATACATCTGAGCCCGACAGTCCTTTTGACTTTGATTTCGATGGTGTCCCTTACACTCTTGACTCTAATTCTGCTGGATCAGGACAAGTCTCTGAGCCAAAGCCTTGGATCCGAGACTTGTGAGGTTGAGTCGACTCTGTAGCTTTCAGATCCATCTGTTCCCCTTGGGGACCTGGTGTTCGATAGTTCAGCTCTGTTATCCGCCTCGGAACCTGGGGAGGTTGGACAGGAGGGTTGTTCCTCCCCTCTCCCTTTTTGATCAGAGGAGTGCTTCTTAGGCTCCAATTGCAGCCTTGGCTTTTGAGACTACTGAAAGGGTTCCTGCCAGACCAAGAGAAGTCTCTGCTGAGCTCTGCTCCTTCCCAACCTCTATTGGATACAGCTTTTGATTGTGCACATCTGAATCAATTGGGACAGTCAGCCTCTCTTTCACTCTTGGGGGATGGTCACCATGCAGGTTCCTAGTCTGATTCTGACCCCTCTCCAGGAGCCCAAGTCGGGCAGGGTCCTAGGAAACACTCATATAAAATGAGAGATTTAGACTCCTCCCTGGAGTCCATCACAGAAGACAGACTTGGGTGATGGTGAAGGGTCCTCACGATCCCCTCTGGAAGAGACATCACCTTCAGTGATATTCTGAAATTATTGAAACAGTGAGGTTGCTGGTCCATCAGTACACCCTGTCCTAAAGAATCTGAGATCCTTGAGCCTTTTAGGGCTGGTTCTTCTACCTCTTGGGGTGATGTTAGCTGATCATGATGATCTAGACCTTTTGGCACATCAGCCACAGAAGGACTCTGATATGGTGGAGCCAATTCCAAGAAAGACAGATAAGATTTTGGTCACCCCAAAGAACAGGGCACAGTGGAGCAAGGATCCTCCAGTAGATGCCATGGTTGTGTGGTAGCCACAAAGAAAGAATTCTTGGGGGAGAGTGCATCTGTCCATCCCCCTAATAGGGAGTCCAGAGCATTGGACAGGTTTGGGAAATGGATGTATACATCCGCGACCTGTGCACATAGAGAGCTGAACTATCTCACCCATGTTTCAAGCTTCCAGAGTGACCTGACCAAGGAGCTGTCCAAGCCCCTGTCTGGTAACTAACTAACTTGCGGACACCCAGAAATCAAGGTTCCCTTGAGTCGATGTCCAGTGTATCCATGCATCTGCTTTCCAACGCAGCTGATAGTAATGGTTAGAGCAGCAGGCACTGGTATAACTATCCACCGGCACGCCTGGATGAGATTGTGACTTTATGGAAAGCTTCAAGATGTCTTTCTTAAATGCCCTTTTCAGTGGTTTAACTCTCTTTAGACTGAAGGCTAAAGAGATGGCTCACCAAAAACGAACAGGACAGTAAGACCCTGTCTGCCATCAGAATCTTTTTTCCACCCCTCAGAAGACATTTTTGATGAACCAGAAAGGGGGAAAGATGTTGTGGTTCTGGAAATACTAGGTTTTTAACCAAGACACTCTTACAGATAGATGGAACTCCCCCGGGGGCAAAGGAGCAAGTAATTTTAATGGACATTGCTCTAGGGTCAGAGGTGGACCACCGAATCCAGGATTCCGTGGTCCTTTCATTGAGAAATCTTGTCAGCACTCCTGAAGAATTGCCCAACTGCCACACTCTAGAGACAGTCATGGGCACTTATCCCTGCACCATCAAGCAAGGCAGGTCATCACACAAGATATGCGAGTGTCGAGGATAATCACCAGAGGCTACATTGTTATTTTTGTTTCCCCACCTCAGAAAGAGAAGGATTCCCAAAGTGCTACCCATTCAGATGGAATCCACAGCAGCAGAAGTAAAAAAAAAAAAAAAAAAAAAAAAAAAAAAAAAACAGCTGCTAGAATGAGTCATCCAGCAGGTCTGCCCAGACCTTTAAGGATCTGGAATCTATTCAAGTTTTTTTTAAGTTCAGAAGAAAAAAGAGCACCTCAGACTTTTGGACCTAAACCACCTCAGTCAGTTTGTAAAACAGATGAAGTTCCGCATGGTCACAGTTCAGTCCATCCTACTACTTCTGAAAAAGGATGACTGGATATGCTCCATACTCCAAAATGCCTACTGTCATGTCCAGATAGTGAGGCAGTTCAGGAGATTTTCAGTTTCTGGCTGGCAGCCAGTCATTTTCAGATCAGATCACTTGCCTTTGGTCACACCACAACCCTCTGGGTGCTAACTGCATGGCTGTGGTAGCAGCTTATTTCAAACTGCAGGGGTTATGCGTGTTCTGTATTTAGATGATTGGCTCCTCATTGCTTCAGCCAGGAATCTTCTGGGCCAACAAAGGGACTTGTAGCCCCTGAGATGGGAATTACAGTCAACCAGGAAGAGTAATTTAACCCTTACACAGTACATAGAGATCATTGGATGCCACCTGGATATGAGTCGAATAGCCAAGCTTCCAAAGTCCCAGAGTATTATCCCTGCATCAGGTAGCGTTTCAGGTGCTTCACCACCCCTCTTTCTTGCAAGACTCATTCTCAGACTGCTAGGATCAGTGGCCTCTCCGATGACACTACTTCCCCTTGCAAGATATTACGTAAGAGTTCTTCATTGGACTCTCTCTGTTCAGTGGTCACTGATAACTCACCCGCTACATGCACAGATTTGCCTCACCCTAATTCGCAGGACTCAAATTTGTTGGTGGTTGATCTTCCCAATGGGTGGTAGAGTCTCGACCATTTTTCCCACCACCTCCAATGGTTACAGTAACCACAGATGGTTCATTCTGGGGAGGGGTGAGGCATTTCAAAGGGAAAAAGCTTCAGGTTTCTTGGTTACCCATGGAGGCCAACCCTTGTATCAACATCTTAGAGATGAGGGTAGTCGTCCTTGTGTTGCAGGTTTTTGAAAGCTCCCTCCCCTGAGAATGCGATCTCTGTCCAGACAGCTAACATGGTGGTAGCCTAGTATAGCAACAAACAAGTTGGAACCTGCTCATATCCACTTTGCTGGGAAGCCATGAGAGTTCAGCAGTGGGTGATGTCTTCCCCTCACTTTCTCATAGCAGCAGCTCACATTCATGGGGACATCCAGTGTTCTAATGGACAAGCTGAGCAAGTCTATTCTTCTGCCTTGTAAGTGGTCCCTCAGTCAGACAGCAGTGTTGCAAAGCCTGTGGGGCCAACCTTGCTGTGATCTTCTTACTTCATACCTAAAGAATAAGTGTATGATTTACTTTTCCCTGATCCCTCCACAAGGTCAGTCACTGAGGGATGCTGTGGTCCACAGTTGACAGGTCTTCTGTATGCATTTCCCCCATATCCTTGATAACACAATTTATTCAGAAAGCTGAAAGATGCAAGTCCATAGTAATCCTTGTTGCCTCTTTTTGGTCTCCTTCCTGTGGCCTCATCTAGTACATCTGCCCTGGATGTTCGACTACCATCCATATCTCCTAAGTCACTCATCCAGGCAGCCTCCCCCGAATCTAAAGGTCCTCAAGCTAACCTCATATTTCCTCCAATTCTAATGGTGGACAGAGATGCCAGGCTGTCTACGCAGGGGGTGAACATTTTATCAGCCTCACAAAAGCAAAAAATAGATTTATCTTAGCAAGTGGAAAAGGTTTACCATTTGGGCTTCTTCTAAGGGAATAGATCCTTTATTTAGCACATCTTCTAGATTTCTTGTCAGATGTTTTCCAAAAAGGCTCCGTTTTAAGCTTTTCTGAAGGATACTTTCCTGTTGAGACCTCCTAGTAGGGATCCAGTTTCTCCATGGGACATTACCATCATGCTTCAGGCCTTAGTTCAAGCTCATTTTGAGCCTGCAGCCACAGAGGATTTATAATATCTTTCTTGGAAAACCTTCTTGCTGTTGGATATCACTTCTGCAACAAGGATTTTGCAGTGACAAGCAGTGTCCTGTAAACCTCCATATATGGCTGTCCATAATAACATGGTGTCTTTCCGAATGAATCTCAGTTTTCTTCCAAAGGTAGCATCTGCAGTGATCCTTAGTCAGACTATCAGTCTGACAGTATTCTTCCCAAAAATTTCTAATAAAGAAGAGTATACTTTACATTTACTAAATGTTCGTAGACAACACAGATTTTATTTACACAGGACTAAGGATATTAGAAAATCTGATCATCAGTTCCTTGCTTTCTCTAAAGCTTAAAGTTGGCTAAGGTGTATTGAAAGTCACTCTGTGTAGGTGGCGTTTGGGCTGTATGTTGATTGTGTACAAAAAGCTGGGACTATCTTTATCTAACAAACGTAAGGCTCATTTTACAAGAGCAATAGTACCTCTACTGCTTTTATGATTAGAGTTTCTGTTAGCTACTTGGTCTACTCTTCAAACTTTTGTGTCTAGCTATAAGCTGGATGTACAATCCAGATCCCATACATCATTTGGCTTTTCACCATTCTCAGAAATATCCTTCCTGGATTCCAACCAGGTGTTTTTAGTAGCTTGGGAAGCTATTCAAGGAAGGCTGAATCAGACAAAAACAGACGATATCTAATGTGAAATATAAGTACTTGGCACAATGCTAGATCCGTCTTGTCTTGTTTTTGTCCAGTTCAACATCCCACCCTCCAGCCCCCTTCCTGGTGTTCCTTTTGAGTGGATGGACCTCACCAGAGGCCTTGTCCTTGAACAGCTTTGATTTACTGTTTCTCATATTATGGCCACTTTTCATAGACCTGTTTATGCTGATTCTTGGATAATTTTCTGTTTGAGTTTTTGATCTGAGGTACTTTGGGGGAGCAGAGGGAATTATGGGTAGGGGAAGAGTCAGACCTCTCGATCTACGGTTTGTAAAAGGTGCTGAAGTCAGATCAGATAACCCCAAAGGTTGAACAAGACAAATGCAAAACAACACAGATCTAGTATTATGGTAAGTACATAGCTTTCTTTTACAGTTCATCTCTGGCTTAGTCTAATGAACTTGTGCCTACCATTGTCATAGTAGCTTAGGTTATAGATTATCACCACTTCAAATGTAGCCAGGGTTTTCAAATTTGTACTCACAGCTCCAAGACTGCTGCCCCCACAAACCCACACCCACATCAACATGTTGCTCTCTGGCCACCATTTTACAAACTGCTGTCCAAGCCACACCATCTTCATGAGGCTCCCCTCTTAACTGATCACTGGCAAGTATTGACCGGGATGTTAGCCCTTTAATTGAAAAAAAAAAATGTAAAAGAAAAGACAAAACATAGACATTTCACTTCAAATATGTGTCTGTATTTGTGAAAAAAAGTGTTTCACATTGCATTATGGCAGAGTTCACCCCAATGCAGCTGTACTACCCAGTCTTGATTCCCTTTTAATATACTGTGGCACAGCCCCCAAATGTCTAAAAAACAAGTGCTGACATGACTGGCATTTAGAAGCAGTGCTACACTGTGAAAAGCCACAGTGTTGCTTCACAACAAGCCTATGTACCACACCAAGGTAACCAGTCACATAAAAGTCCATACACACACACACATGCTCCAGAAAACCACATCAGATAAAGACAAATACCAGTAACCAATCTCTCCTTTGTCTGAATAAGTAAATAAGGTTTCTGTTGAAATTCGCTAAGGCTAACTTCAAGTCCAAATTGGCCACATCCACTAAGGACACTCACAATTCCTTCTTCACCTATGTCCGCAATCTCAAAGGTAACACTCAAATATGCTCTGAACTGGTGGTCAATAACACCACATACACAAACACCATAGATATAGCCAACCTGCTGGGAGACAGGCTCAGTGAAAACTTCACCCCCCTGTCCCGTCAACAGTAAACCCAGGACATCCCCAGCACCTGCCCCCCTCCCCTCATCACCAGGGAGCAGGTCCTTAATGCCCTCTCAAAGGCAAAAAATACAGTCTCCATGGGACCCGATAACATCCCTGGCTGTATCCTACATGAATTCAGGCATGAGCTGTCAGCTCCATTAGACACCCTCTTCAACCAAAGCCTGAGCATCGGCTTCATCCCAGCTGAATGAAGGACAGCCACTATCATCCCTCTACACAAAGGTGGAGCGTCCACTGACCCAGGCAATTATAGGCCCATCAGCCTAACTAGCCTGATCTGGAAGGCCATGGAATGCATTATCATGGACCTTATAAACAAGGACATTGGCAACCTCCAAATGCTTGACCCCACACAGGTTTTGTCAAAGGGAGATCATGCCTGTTAAACTTGGTTTACTTCTTCAAAACAGTCACCAACGCCATGGACAAGGGGAAGCCGGTGCACACTGCCTACGTTGACCTAGCCAAAGCCTTTGACACTATTCGCCACTCTAGCATAACAGATAAACTCTCCCAGCCATGCATCAACCCGTATGTTACCAGATGGGTAGCCAACTGGCTCACTGACAGAACCCACTCATTCAAAATAGGGGAAGCCACCTCTAGTAGTAGACCCGTAACGAGCAGTGTACCCCAAGGATTGGTCTTGGGGCCTCTACTGTTTGTGATATACTTTTCTGAGGTGCAAGCCAAAACCAGTGGTCTGTTGGCAGGATAGATTTGTGTCCCAAAGACTCCCCCATTTGTGGAATAGACTACCTCTCCATGTCAAGCAGAGTACCTCTCTAGCTCTCTTTAAGAGGAACCTGGACGAATGGACGGGAAACAGAAAATACACCCCTGAGATCCCACCTGTGTCCTTGCTGGACAGGGGAAACAGGTGCTGACTTTGAGGGAACATGGGTGAAATTCTTGGCTAGGCTTACAAGGGCCTCCGGGGCAATAGCCCAGCATCATCCTATGAACCTAACCATCAATGAGCTCCACAACACGCAAAACTTTAACACTAGAGACTCACAAGCAGACACAAAGTTCTCCTATTTTTTCATATAATTATCCACTCAGCCAACTCCTCTCCATTGCATAAGTTTGTCCAAGAATCCTTGCCAACCAAAATTACCAATGTCAGGAAAACTGCTCCCACTTCTCAGTGTAGAATGTTGTTGAATACAAGAGTACTTGCTGAGCAAAGTCATCTAGATGTATTCTTAGTGGTAAACCTGAATTAATATGCAGTAAAACAGATGTCCTGACTATAATCATTGTTGCAGTATTCTTAATAAATGGGTTATACCACTGACGTTCAGCTGGGGAACTAATCTTTACCTTACCGAAGTCATGTATCCAATGCTTGACCTCATCTTGTATGTTTTGGGGTATAAAGATGGCATTTATATCACGTTATCAAAAGATGAAAATAACGAACGCTATTTCATCGAACCTAAAATATCTAAACCACAAAATATCGAACATTCAGAACAGCAATTTTTTTCCTTGAAAAAAAATTTGCTATTCCGAAACACACACACACAACACAAGCACACCTAAAAAACATCAATACACACACATACACTTATAATCCTACAGCTAACCCTACACTAAACCATACATACACTACTATCTACCCACTTACCTTAACCCAAACCCTAACCTTAAGGTCTGTCACTATCGCACACTCACCTAACCCGCGCCCTAACCCTAACTCACTTAAACCACCCCTAAACCTAACTCGTGCCCTAACCCTAACTCACCTAACCCGTGCTCTAATCCTAACAACCACACAGTCGCACACTTACCTGAACCCAACCTGTAAATCTCCACCACAGCACTGAAAATAGCGAAGCCACAGAACCGGCCAACCGAATTCTTTCCCTAGGAGAATTTTTTATTTTATTTTTATTTTTAACATTCAATTAAAACGGGTTGATATTAGAACATTTGAAGTTTTAAAACTTTGATGTGCTGATATAGACCCTAAAGATGGATATATGAGCATTGAACCTTAGACTATCTTGCTGTGAGCCTGAACACAGGTTATGCATCTCTCGAACTGTTCACTGTTTGGTCTTTGGTGTCTTTGCTTCGTTTGTTTTTCCAGATAAGTGCCACATTGGGGAGCCTTCCATTTTTAACTTAAAATTCTTTGAAAGTTGTAGATGTCAGCTGGAAGGAGTAAGTGCAAGTGCAGTAGGCATATTGCATACAAGGACTTGCATATCAAGTGTCTTTTTTACCTAGACCCAGAATACAACCACAAATCTTGCTCTGACAATTTTGTTCCAAAAACCCTTGGGTCTAGGCTTTCCACTCTCAACATTTTTCAAGTCCAAGCATCTTAAATACTTGGCCCAGTCCAAGATGGCTGATTCTTTATGCTCAGATGTCTTTCTTCCACTGAAGAAAAAACTGGCTTTGTTCAGATCAGCAGTCCAACTTTTTGACTTTGACATACCCAGTGTGGTTACAGAATCCATGATATGTTAGACTAATTCTCAGTTGCCTGGTGACCTCAGACCCTGTTGGAAGCTAATATGGCTCCTGATTCCTTGCAGACTGTCTACATCTGAGGAGCCGCTCCCCATCATTTCAGAAGGACCACATGGCATCCCACAAATTTTAGTTAGGGAGATCCCAGGCTCTCTAATAGAGGTCAGACATTATTCCAAACCTCTGCACCTCATCCAGGTAGACATCACACCCAGAAAAGAAAGCATGTGGCCTCTCCCTCAACAGCTTGGTAGAAAAAGTGAATGGACTTTTCGCAACAGTTCTTGGAAGCAATTATGTCCTTGAAGCCTTTATTTGGATCTCCCCAACCGCAGGCTGCTTCTTTAAAACCCACCCTGGTTTCCTCCTCTCCTGATAAAGAGCAGAACATTGGCTCGGACCATTCTCTGGACTGTTTCTCACAGCTGCATTCTTCAAGGTAAACCTCCTCTGATGAAAGGGACTTCCTCTCACCTCATTCACCCATTGATGGAGCTTCCTTTGGGGAGAGAATACAGAACATGATGAAACACTTTGGTGATGTACTCAGATCTCTGATCCCCAGAAGAGATATTACTCTCTTCAAGATGGGTTCCTCCATCCTCTTCTCCAATTCTTCCTGTCCTTGAGGCTTTCCAGAAAGCTTTTCATAACATCTGTTTTGCACCTGACTCTCAGCTTGTAGCTTCCAAGAGTTCAGGCAGGTTTTACATAGTCCCCCCGATGACCTAAAATATCTATATAAGAACCCAGTGGCAAACCCTAGAGCAGTTTCTCTCTTCAGATAAACCCTCTATGCTGCTGCCCAGTGCTAATACCTTACCGACCAACAGAGATAGAAGAGCTGTAGACAGATGGGAAAAAAAAGGTTTACACCTCTGCTACCATTATGTTTAGGGCAGTTAATTGCCAGAATCAAATAACATAAGTATTTCTTATCTGTTCTGGCATTCTTGAAAGTTGTTGTGGATCCTCCCACAGGAGACTCTAAACAGCAAATGCAGAGCTTACTTTTGCAGGCCATTCAGGTTGCCAGCCACAACATTAAATACAGTTATGATGCTATAGATGTTTCCTGTGGGGCAGCTGACACTGGATCTGTTACACACAGAAAATGCATGGCTTTGCAGTCAACCTAAGCCTGTGGATTTTAGATTCAGCTTTGGACAAAGACTTGTTGTTGGAATCTCAGATGCCCATTTGTTCAAAATTCTTCAAGATCGGTAAAACCATGAAAGACTGCAGGCAGATCCCACTTTTCTCATTTCCTAGATACTAAAGGAACTACTCAGCCAAATCAACATCCTTCATTAGAAGAGACCCTAGGACAGTGCATAAACAAAGGAAAACTCCTAGGAAAAGATGCTCTGGAAAAACACAGAGGGACGCTCTAGCTGGGAGGCCACCCTCTGGAGGCAAACGTCTGTGACTACCTCTGCAGCACCCCTTCCCCTGCCCTCAGCCCCACTGCCCCTCTTTTCCAAAGACTGACTCTGTCCATGGCCAGATGGGAAGGTTTTACCACAAACAAATGGGCCCTCTCCCTCATTGGGGATGGCTATGACATGTCGTGGGAAGGCATTACCCCGCCCCCCCCCCCCGAGAGGCATGCCTCCACCTTCTCAAAACCAGATTTCCTTTCTGACCCCCATTATTCAAGACCTCTTGAATCAGAGTGCCATCAAGCAAATCCCAAAAGAATTCATAAAGTTTTTTTTTTTTCTAGGATTTTTCTAGTCCCAAGAAAAGGGCATTGGAAACCCATCCTGTCTACCCTGAACACTTAACTTAAGCTACCCTCTTTTAAAATGCTCTCATGAGATCCTTCTTCCTTTCGTAATACTACAAGCTTTCTTAGTGTCATTAGAAGGACGCCTACCTACACATCTCTTATTTGTCCTGCATGCAGGCAACTCCTAAGGTTTTTCTGTGGCTGTTCACATTTAAAGTGTATTGCTCTGCATTTTGGTCTTTCCACAGCCCCAAGAGTGTTCACAAAGTGCCTAGTGCCTGTAGTAGCTTTCTGTCACACTCTAGGAATTGAAATGTTTCCCTACCTGGATGACCACCTGATCCAGGCTCTCTCCCCAGAAATTCTTCTGCAGCATCTTCAATTCGCCCTTCTAATGGGTCTGGGTGTCATCATAAACTACAATAAAATCACAGAGTCCCTGCACAGCACCTAGTGTTTCTGGATTGCAGGTTGAACACACAATACATGCCTTCCTTCTCCATTTAAAGGTTATTGAATTGTCCAGTTACTTCCAAGAACTCTGTTCTGTAATGCATTGTTTGGCAAGGGTGATTATGAGGACCTTGGGATTCATGGAGAGCATTCCTATGCTTCCCATAGCTAGATTTCACATGAGAAAAATTCAGTGCTATCTGAAATTTATGTGGTTACAGCACTGCCGCCCCTTGGACACTCTGATCCCCCTCCTACCTTGTCTCAAGAAATAGCTAACCTGGTGGAAGAGACTGGTCATCCTCAACCCAGGATTACCTTTCTCACCTCCTCTTCCTGTGCAGAAGGATCACATGGATGAGAAATGTTTGGCCTGGACAGGATCATGTCGAGAGCAGTGGAAATGACAAGCCTTCAGAAGTGAGGGCAGGTATGCAAGCTCTTCAGATTTTCACCCATCTTCAGAAATCAGGACAGCTCCAAGTGTTAATAGACAACACCACAGTCATGTGGTACAGAGGCACCAGGTCTTACAAGTATGTGGGTTGGCACAGGAGGCATGGAATTTGGCAACATAAGTGACATTTCACTCATAGCCACATACATCCCTTCTCAGGACAGTGTAATAGCAGACGACTTAAGGTGTTCCCTGGAGGACCCCACCAATGGACTCTGAACGGAAAGGTCTTCAGCAGTATCGCACTTCAAATGTGGCACCCCTCAGATAGACCTCTTTCCTTCACCAAGCAACCATCAGCTCCTCCTGCTCTGCACCAGGAACCCTTGCCCTACAGCCTGGAGGACGGATGCCTTCCTTGTCCAGTGGATAGGGAGGTTCCTCAATGCCTTTACTCTTGCCTCTTCTTCTGGAAATACTACTCTGTGCATAAAGGAACACACCCAGACTCTTCTTACTACCTCTATTTTGGCTGAAGCAACATTTGTTCCCTCATTATTTTAACTGGCAAAGGAAAATTACAGAACAGTTCTTCTGCAGCCTGACCTAATAACTAAGCAAAAAGGCTTGCTGCTTGAATTCCAAGATGGCTGCACATTCAGTAACAGCTTAACTCTAGCTCTCCCAGTGTGAAAACAGAAACTCAACAGAGAAGGCCAGTAGACTTTTGTGCGTATGAGTAAGTTTCAGTAACTGGCTACTAAGTGTACTGTCCGGATGCTAGGAAAAAAGAAATACAGAGCACCTGGAAAAATCAGCTACAAAAAGTGAGGAAGAAACACTGACTGGGGAAAGTTCTGCAGCTGTTAACAAAAAGCAATGCAACCCCCAGACATGAATTCCTTCTAGTAACGTGCAGGGAGATACAAGACAACTTGCACACACACCTGGATAAAATAAGCAAAGCACTGATGGGTTATATCAACACAAACAACAACAGGCTGGAAAAAATGGAAGAAACTTTAGATATTCATATGAGGTGATAAAACTGCAAAATCCAGAGGCTGAAATGAAGAAAAAGGCTGGTTGAATATGAGACTGCTCAGGAAGAGATGTTTCAAAAATAGAATTAGATGACATACTACATGGGGAAAACCTGAGATTTTCAGCCATACCAAAGAAGCTGGAAGGAACAGACTGCATTAATTTTATGAAAGCACAAATAAGCAACTGGACTGGTATTCCACAGCAGGAGTTGTTAGTTGAAAGGGCACATTGTGTGTATGCTCCAAACCTGTCTGAGAAAGCAACTTAGACCTTTAATAGTAAAGATGCAATCCTGCCAGCAGGAGGAGCTGATTCTATGAAAACTGTGGCAGGAGGCTAAAATACTAAAAGTGGGAGACAGCAGTGTGTTTTTGGAGAATGATTACTTATTGTCCACCAGACAGGAGTAAATTCATTACAGTATTCAGGGAATGTCTAGACACAGGTATGGAATTCAAATTGCTGTACCCAACTCTCTCCAAGGTGTTCTTCCCTGGAGGGGTGAAATCATTTTTGATGAAGTACATGCTAAGGAGGAAATACAAAAGTTTGTCCAACAAAAAGTGAGCAGTGAAACAGATGGAGATTTTGCTGCTTGTTCTTCTGGTAATAAGGACTGCAGAGAGACTGTACCTGTGAAACCTTTTCCACTGTTTCAATGAAAAATGGAGAGAAGGAAGGGGGCACAAGAGTTGACCGGAAGAATTAAGAGTATGTTGGAAATGAAGCAGAGACAGGATTTGGGAGATGGAGGTGAGCAGTAATAAAACCAGTAACTTAATGTTGGATTGCAATGCAGTGATTCTTGTTCTGTCATGTTTAAGAAATATAAAGTCTGGAAATATTGGACATTGGACTTTTTCAGAAGAAAAATTCTTTGGGGAGGTGAGGGGAGAAAGTTAATTTTCTTAATAGTACTATTTTTGTGTTATATGATTTTCTTTGCATGCCGTAAAGTACAGATGTGAAGTTCGCCGTTCATTCTTACAGATGGGTTGGAGCCGATCCTCGGCTCTGAGTCTGCCTTCTACAAAGCTCAAGGTCTTCACACAGCTCGAGGACAAGTCCCTATCCCATGATGCACCTTGAGTTACCTCAGATCTAGTTTGCCGCTGCAGCAGATCAGATGTTCCTCACATAGCTTGGGCCAGTACAGTCTTTTCCAAAATTATCTAGCTAGTATTGTTATTTCTGTATTTTTAGACTTAGTCTTATAATACTTTTAGCTTTTATAGTTTAATAGTAATATTCCCTTTCCATTTGGTGTGCCTTTTCATTATTATATGTAGCTCTCTTTTGGCCTTCTTTTTTCTATTAGGCCTGTTATATTTAGAGTTGTTTAAATTAGTACTTAGTGTGTGTTTGTGTGCTTTTGAACAGTGACAGTTTAGTCACAGTATATTGTATTTTCCATAGCTTATTTAGAGTAGTTTGCATAAGTAGTTAGTGTGGGTGTGTGTTTTCAATAGTGACAGTTTAGTCACAGTAGATTTAGCCCACAGTTGTTTAGGGCTTATTTAACTAGTTTTGGGTGTGTCTAGATAGTACAGTAGATTTTTTCTAGATACTGTATTTTTTTTATTATGGCTGACCAGGACAGAGATAAGAATCCCAAGTCTGGCTTTAAAAAGTGTCCAAAATGTGGACAGAAGATGTCGGTGACAGATGGTCACATCAATTGCATATATTGTCTTCGAGCCTTGCACCTACAGGAAAGCTGCTCCATTTGCCTTTTTTCTTCTTCTAGAGTTCTTCAGGAGAGAAAAAGAAAGCTTATAGATAGAGGACTGCTGAAACTGTCTTTTCAGGAAGCTTTGAGTGACCAGGGTAAGTCTAGTAAGTCTTCTAAGGCTTCTACTTTTTCGGAAGTAAAAAAAAATCCAAGAACCCATCGACGTCGGCTCCACAGCCCTCTGAGCAGAGTGTCTTGTCTTTTTGGAGCTGGTCACCAGTCCTGGAACCAGTATCTGAGGTACTAAAATCTCCAATTCTTCAATCAGTGCCTCCTTCCATCCATTCATCTCGGTCCTCAATCAGCATATAGGTTCATACTAGGCTATCTGCCCTGGGGTATTTATAAGCCTAGCCCGATTGTGTTTGGCTTACGCCACCCCTTGATTTGAGTATACTTTGCCCTTTTTAAAGTTTAGTTTACTGTGCCTCTGTCTAATAGTGACACAGAAGTAATCCCCGGGACAAACTTACGATCCCCCATCCACTCATCAAGATTCTTCTTGAAGAGAGTCAGTGAGGTGCTCTGCCTAACATGAATTGGAATTCTATTCCAGAGCGAAGGGAGCCTCTGGGTTATGAATCTGTCCCTCCAGCATGTTCTGTTTATTTCTGTGCTGAGGTTCAAGTCCCTCGAGCACGTGGCTCTAAGGGATTTAGATTTACTGAGGTGGAGCATGTCCATTAATTCTGGGTTGGACATAGCTTTATATGTCAGGCATAGATCGCCTCGAAGTAGGCGGTATGCAACTGAGTAGAGCTGGAGTTTTTTTAACCGAGCAGCATATGGCATCTGTTTGAGTCCCCTGATCCTCAGGTGTCGGGTAAGGTACATCCCAAAGGGGGCATTGTATTCTATGATGGGCCTGATGAGGGATGAATAAATGGGCACGATTACCTCTCTTGATCTAGATGTGAATCCTTTCATGATGAGGTGGGCTATGTAGAAGGTCTTTCTAAACACTTTGGCAATGTGGTTGTCAAAGGAGAGATTGCTATCAACTTGGGTCCCCAGATCCCTAATTACTTTCTCTGTACTTAATGGGTTATCACCTATGTGGTAATTTGTGGGCACATTGTTTTTGCCAAAGGGTATGACTATACACTTTTTGGCATTTAGCTTTAGACCATGGCTCTGGCACCAGTTATCCATCTCTGCGAGACCTTTTTGAAGGATGTCTGTGTCAGCTGGAGAGTCGATTACGTCGCCCAGTTTGCAGTCATCTGCGAACTTGGTGAGCCATAGTCCTCCCACGTTGGCCTGTACCTCAGAAAAGTAAATACCGAACAAGAGAGGTCCCAGGACAGAACCTTGTGGGACGCCACTTGTGACCGGTTTCGAGTCTGACATGGCTCCAGCAACTCTGACTCTGTGGGTTCTGTCTTTGAGCCAGTTTGCAATCTATGTTGTGACATAGGGGTTTATATTTAGGCTGGATAGCTTATCTATGATGCCCAAGTGGGGTATTGTGTCAAATGCCTTTGCGAGGTCCAGATAGGCTGTGTGGACTACCTTCCCTTCATCTATGGCCTTGGTGACTGTTTCGAAGAAGTCGACCAGGTTCAAAAGGCAGGATCTGCCCTTGAAGCCAAATTGGGTAGGATCTAGTGTCTGTAGGTCCCCTATGTCTTTGTTTATGAGTTCTGTGATGATCCTCTCCATAGCCTTGCATGCTAGGCTAGTCAGGCTTATGGGGCGATAGTTTCCAGGGTCCGCAGAGGCTCCACCTTTGTGGAGTGGGACCACTGTTGCTGTATGCCATTCTTTGGGCACATATCCTGTAGTGAGGCTGAGATTGTACAGCAGTTTTACTTGAGGGATTAGTTCTTCTTGGAGTTCATGTAGGATGCAACCCGGGACGCCATCTGGTCCCATGGAAGCAGTGTTTTTTGCTTTGGAGAGGGCGGCCTTCACCTGAGCATCAGAGATGTTTGGGAGGCTGCACTCTGCCGGGATAGATACTTGCTCTTTTGGGGGGCAGGGGGTGGAGAAGTTTGTACTGAACCCGTCTGCCAGGATATTGGCGATGTCTGTGGTTTCAGTGTATTTTTTGTCGTTTAGAATCAACTCAGAACAAGTCTGGGAGTTGCATCCCAGGTTCCTAACATAACTGAAAAAAGCCTTATGATTGTCTTTAGTGTCCTGTGCAATTTTTCTCTCGAAGCTGGCCTTGGAGGATTTTATGAGGGATCGTAATTTTTTGCTAGTACTGATTGGAGATGCCTTCCCTTTTAGGGATTTTGCTCTATCATGTAGTAGCTTCCTCCTTCTGTTGTACAGTTTATTTATGGCTGGGGTCCACCAGACTGTGGACGCCTGCCTTTGGATGATCGGTTCTTGATTTTGTTTGGGATAGCATGATCCATGCATTCCTGGAGATGTCCGTAGAATGCGTTTATATAGGATTCTGCAGTTTGGGCCGTAGTTTCCAGTGGCCCTGGGGCCTTGAAGGATTCCACTTCAGTTTTGAGAAGTGTGAAGTTCGCTTTTGAGAAGTTTTTCACTGTGGTTTTCTGGGCTGGGGGTGGGGTTGGGATGTGGATATCCAGTGAAATTAATTTATGGTCTGATCTTACCAATGAGGGATATACTTCTGGTATGGAGCATAGAGTCCCCATGTTGGTAATGATCAGGTCTGGTATGTTTTCCCCTCTTGTGGGAGTGGTGACTAGTTGTTCCATAGCATTTGAGTTTATAAATTCCAGGAACCTTTGGGCTAAGGTGCTGGGGCTTGAGTAATGCTCCCAGTCTGTTTGGGTAGTTGAAGTCACCCAATATAATGGTGTTCGGAGACATCTTAGTGTTCTCCAATGTTTTCAGGAAAGCCGAGTGGGATTCCTGACTTTGAGAGGATGGTCTGTAGGATGCTATAAACTGAAAAGCAGTCTTGCCCACTGTCAGTTGCACATGGATGGTCTCCGATACTTTGTGCACTGCCACTGACCTGGAGGTGTGGATATCCTTGATAAATATGGAAACTCCCCCTCCTTTTGTGGTTCGGTCCAGATTTTGGGGCCGTAAAGCATGATATGAGGTATAACCTGGTAGTGCTGGGGTGCTCTCTGGAGCCTTGAACCAGGTTTCTGTCACTGCACAGATATCGATGTTCTCCATACTGAGGAGAGCTTCGAGTGCATGCATCTTGAGCTTAAGACTTCTGGCGTTTAGCAGCATTACCCTTAGTTTCTTGTTCCTTGTGCTGTCTATGGAGGTGGGTTTGACTTTTGAGCCTTGCCTAAAAAAGGCACTATGGGGGTGGCAAGAGCCTTTGCCAATATCCGAAAGCCCAGGGGTGACAGGTGCAAGCTGTCCCTAGCGAAGCAGCGTGGCTTGTTGAGCATGTCATCCCAGGCTGACAGACACTGGCTCCCCTTTGAATGACACCAAAATTTTAGCCAATTGTTAAAATCGATCATTTTGTCTTTATACTGTGGCATCATTCTAGGTGAGGGTAAGATGCTGCTCAAGGTCAGGGTCATACCAGCCTGGGCTACATGATCAGAGAGCTCCTCTATGTCTCTTTTCATGTAGTCGTGGGAGGTACGTCTCAGGTCATTCACGCCAGCATGTACAATGACTGAGTCATATTTGTATTTGTTTGGAGTAACCTGAGTGCCTGCGTTATGTGGCGGATCCTAGCGCCTGACAGGCAGCTCACTGTGACCTTCTCTTTATTCAGCCTGGTGAGCGGGACGTCAGTGTGTCTGACAATAGAGTCACCTATTACAAGGGTATCAGGTGTGTTATTCAGCCTTAAGGGCTGTGACTGCTTGGCACACTGACTTTGTGTGCTATGTGTTGTACGTGTTTTGTTTTGGGGTAGCGTTTGCTTGGATGTCTGCTTTGGCGGTCTCTGTTGCTTAGGTAGATTTTTATTTAGAGCCTCCGAGTATGTTTTTGTGTTTTTATGTGTTAGGTTCGCTGTTGTGGTGGGACTGTGATACTGGAATTGTGTTGTGTGAGGTTACCTTCTCCTCCTGACTGGTTGCACCAGTTTTCAGATGAGAGAGCTCAGCCTCAAGTTTGTCTATATGGTTGCATCTCTCACATATATTTGAACCTGTTTGGAGGAGGAGAGGGTTGTCCGTGTACATGAGACAGTTGTAACATTGCCTCAAAATTCCCAGATTCACCAGCTGGACTGGAGAGGAAACCATTGACTGACCTTTGGACATGCTAGAGTAATATAGGGAACTGAATTAAAACGGACCAATAGGGGACAAGGTAATCATAGAGAGTATAGAGTAAGTAGTGCTTATGGTTTATTAGTGCTTACTTGTAAGATTACTTATTTGGACCAGTGAGGGGCCTTAGAATGAGAATATGGTGTTTAGTTTGAGAGAGAGAGCAGTTCTAAGGGAAAAAGTGAAGAGCAGACTTTGTGGAGCCAGGAATAGTTTAAACCCAAATAGGTGGCACTGCCCGATGTTGCACTATGTGCAAAACCGCGCAAAAGAGAGTTTTAAGAGAGGGAGATCAAGGAGTTCAGAATTGACCCAAAATGGCCAATAAAACTACAGTTTCAAGGCAGTAATCACTCCCACAGGGGCAGGCAGGCTGCTCAATGTTTATCACTGCCACTGATGAACACAGAGACTTCCCTTTAGCCCAAGCAAACAATGGCCTCCAAGAAACTTACAAACAGTTCAGAAGAGCAAATCTGTAACTGAACTTTTTTAAATCTCAGAAAAGTGGGAAAAAAGCAAGATTTTTTGGTTTTTTTTTTTTTTTTTTTTTTAAGGAAAGCAGAGGTTCACAAGTATCAACAAGTTAGAACAGTGCAGTAAATGACCCCACACTTGAGTGCTAGGCCAGAGACAGATAAAATGCAAGTTTTAAGAAAAAGAAATGATTTTAAAAATAAGTGCAGGCAGTAAATTCAGTAATCAGCTCTAGGTTGTGTTCTAAACATACATTACAAATCTCCCTTGCCTCTCCACAACCCCTCCTAACAAACAATGCCGAAATTCTACTTGTAAAACTTCAACCAAACAAACATAAAAGCATAAATATAGCATGTATTTACATCCCCCCAGGCAACAATAATAACAAAACCTTAGAGGACTTTGTCCACTGGTTAACTCAAACTCACCCCCAGAAATCCATAGTGTTAGGTGACTTCAACATTGATTGGAATTCCTTCTCATCTAGCTCCCCATCTAGCAGCATAAATCTACATGGCTTTTCTCAGCTCATATCCACTCCTACCAGACTAGGTAAACCCCAAAACAAAGACAGCATCCTGGACTGGATCCTTACTAATAAAGATCCTGACCAGTACTCAGCAGGTACTCACCCAGAGGACATGAGTGATCACTTACTCACCTATGTTATCAAATTCAAGAAAATCACCCCCTTCTTACAACCATAAAAAATCAGGAACAATAATAAATTCAACGCCTCCATTTTTCAAACTGAACTTAAAGCCCACAACTGGACAATACTCAAGTCTCTTCCTCTTGAAGAGGCAGTTATCTACTTCAACACCACCTTCCTCAAGATTCTAGATTCCCATGCTCCAATACGGTCCATTAGAACTAAAACCAAAACCGCACCATGGCTCTCTAAGGAAACAAAATCCAAAATCCTATCTAGAAACAAGATGTGGGTCACATGGCACCTGTAAAGACCCACACTCCCACCAAACCTTCCGCAACTTAGAAATGAAACTAAAAGAATGACCTTAAATGATAACAGGAACTTCTTCCTCCACCTCCAACACAAACACCTTAATAATCCACAAAAATTCTGGCCAGGCTTAAACAAGCTCCTGCACCCAGGCCAGGCAACCACCCCCACTCCAACAACTTGCAAACAACAGTGCCCTGTAAACATTGCTAACACATTCAATAGTTTCTTCACAGAAACTATACAATCCCTGGCCACACAATTCAAACAAACAACCAGCCCACTCCACTACCCATGCCAACAGAATACTACAACTACATCAGATCATCTATTTACCTTCGATCCAGTACCCATATCCTCTATAACATCTCTTTAAAAACTAAAACCCACTAAGCTAGCAGCTGACCTTCTCCCAGCTGAGTTTCTGCAAAAAGCAGCTGAGGCCATTTCCTATCCCATCTCCATAATCATAAACCGTACCTTGTCAAAAGCCTTCATCCCCTCCATATGGAAAATGTCCCACATTATTCCTCTCCATAAAGGTGGTGGCTCACTAGAGCTAACCAACTACAGACCTATAGCTATACTCTCACCCCTGGCCAAAATTATGGAAAAGTGTGTCCACAAACAACTGATGGAACACCTCACCAAAAATAAAATTCTAGCCAACTCCCAACATGGCTTCAGGCCAAATCACAGTACCACATCAGCCCTACTATCCTTTTCTAATACCATCAATAACTTCAGAAACAATAATAAACTATCATCTGCTCTTTTCTTAGACCTCTCCAAGGCCTTTGATATGGTGAACCACATTCAACTCCTCCATACATTAAAAAAACTATCACTCAGCAATTCCACGCTGAAATGGTTCCAATCCTACCTGTCCAGTAGGCAACAGGCTGTTCTATGGCAGGACAAATTATCCACATGCCTACCTGTTACACTTGGAGTTCCCCAAGGATCTATTCTTGGCCCTCTTCTCTTCACCATCTTTGTTAATGACCTGCCCACAATCACCCCCATGCCACATGCATTCAATATGCAGATGATTAGACTATCATCAGCACTGCCTCCAACCTGGCAGACCTCACTGCTTCAACCCAAGACACCTTCAACCTAATAGAAAAATGGTTCTCAAGTCATCAACTAGTTCTCAACCCCAACAAAACAAAACTACTTACTTTCTCACCCACTAACAAGACTCTTCCCCCCACCTTCTCTATTACATCCTCCAATGGAATCACTATATCACCAGAAGCTCACACAAAGCTATTAGGTGTTACCATTGATAACTCCCTTAAATTTGACACCCATTTCAATCTAACCATCAAAACCATCAATAAAAAGCTTGGCTCTCTCTATAAAGTAAAACACTTTCTCACTCCTCACGCTAAAATTACAATTGCCAGCACGCAACTACTATAAACTCTTTTCTATGCCTCCCCCCTTTTTACAAACCTAAAAAAAGACAACCCTTAACAAACTTGCTTCTTGTTACAATCACATAGCTAGATTTGCCACAAATTCCACCTTTAAAACGCACCACTGCACTAACTTGAAGCAACTAGGGTGGTTAGAGTTTTCCAGCCAACTCCATTTCAACCAACTCAAAACGGCTCACCAGATACTGCATCACCCAGAGAAAACACCAGCTCTGAAAAACATCATTCACCCCTATATTAACCTGCAATCTTTACGCTCCTCCAATAAGATCTTAGCTCAAACTACCAAAGCCAATAATTCTGCTGGGGATTCTCTATTCTCAAACTTTGTAGGTAAAATGTGGAACTCCCTACCCACCATGCTCACCTCAGAACCTTCACTCCTACAATTCAAAAAAAAGCTTAAACCCCATCTCAATACTCTCTGGCAATGTCCCTGTTCTAAATCTGATTAACCACTATCATTTACCCTTCTCTTACCTCACTATCCTTAACCGCTTTTTAACAAGGCGCCTCACCTTTGTAACTGACCTATGTTTTTTTTTTTATATGCTGCTATTATTTTTTTCCCAAGATGTGATGTATCTTTATATTGTATTTAGAAATCAACTATCTTCCTTTTTTGCATTAACAATGTTCATATGTCTGTTATGTACCTGGAACTTTTCTCCCCGGGCCTCCGCTGAAAAAGGACATGTATCCAGTCGGACTCTCCCGGTTAACAAATGTAAAATAAATAAATAAATACAGTTACCAACACAGAAATCAAGTTTAACAAGCCAGAAAATGCTCAAAAGTAGGCGGCAATGCAGAAAAACTTAACAAATAATCTGAAGCAAAATACTTAAAATCTCAAAAGTGGCTCCTTTCTTCTCTGAGCATTTTCTCCTCTTGGTGGGTGCTTCACCCACAGCCAACAAGTCCAAAAAGACGCCAAAACCATGAGGCAATCAGGTTTTGAGAGGGAGATCAAGGAGTTTGGAATTTACCCAAAATGGCCAATAAAACTACAGTTTCAAGGCAGTAACCACTCCCGCAGGGGCAGGCAGGCTGCTCAATGTTTATCACTGCCACTGCTGAACACAGAGACTTCCCTTTAGCCCAAGCAAACAATGGCCTCCAAGAAACTTACAAACAGTTCAGAAGAGCAAATCTGTAACTGAACTTTTTTAAATCTCAGAAAAGTGGGAAAAAAGCAAGATTTTTTTTGTTTTTTTGTTTTTTTTTTAAGGAAAGCAGAGGTTCACAAGTATCAACAAGTTAGAACAGTGCAGTAAATGACCCCACACTTTGGATGTGGATTGTATGGTGCAGAAGTTGCTATGAGCACCGGCATTTACGAAATATTTATCAGCTCCGATCCAAGCGGTTTCGGAACCGAAGACTGTATTGCCATCTACTTCATTTCCTCTTCCGAGCCATACCAGTCCTTCGGAGCCAGAGTCGTTTGACCTGATAATTGTTGAGCCTTCAGAATCGATGCCTGTTCCAGTGCCATCGGTTCTGTTTACTCGGACTTCCTCGACCTTGATTGAGGAGTCTAGGAGCCGATGCTCTCTAGTTGGGTCAGGGGAGGATAGTCGGACTGACTTGTCAGTTCTGACTTCGCCTCTCGGGGCTTTGGCTCGAATGAGCTCGGCTCCTACCTCTGGTTTGGAGCCCACTGTCCCAGTGCTGAGGGGATCGATCATTTCCTCAGATCCACCGTTCCCTTCTCATCGAATCAGAGCTGCCTTTGAAGCCATGAGGAGAGTGATGTCTCAAAAAACATCTACAACTTCAGGTCCAACTACCTCCTCCCCAAAAGCGCTTGTCCACTTCTGCCTCACAGATCCTGTCAAAGCATAGAGACCCTGAGCCTCAGGAAGCCCCACTGAGTGGCCCTTGCTCTTCCGTGACCTCACCAGAAGTTCCCAGGAAGAGAATTTGTAAGAGGAAGCATCTAGACACCCCACAGGAGTCTCTCACATCAGACACCGAATTAGATGAATCAGAAGGGTCCCCCTCTGAAGATATCTCATTTGCTGAGATGTTAGAAATCCTTAGGCAGAGGGGTGGCTGGATGTCCACCAACCCTACTGAAGATGAGTCTGTTCTCCTGAAGGCTTTCGGGTCTTAACCTTCCACCTCTTGGGTGTCTCTGCCCTTCGATGGTCTCACGAAGGGCGTGGGAGTCTTTGGACACCATGGAGTCTGTCCCTAGGAGGCCCAATAAGTTTAATTCTGCCCCCCAGGAAAAAATCTTTCCTCACCAAGGGAGTGCCAGGTGATGCCATGGTGGTGGCGGCAGCCACCAAAATAGATGTCAGAAACTTCATCTATCCATCCCCCTAACAGTGACTCTCGGATCATGGATAGATACGGGAAGTGTACATACAATTCAGCGACTTTTGCCATGTGTTCACTGAACTACTTCACTCATTTTATGAGACTTCAGAGAAACCTCCTTAAAGATGCTCTTCAGGGTACAGTAGCTGCAGGAGCTTCAGATAGTCACCTCCCAGCTTGTTACCCTCATTTCCATAGTGAACTCGTCCATGCGTCTCATTTCGTATGCAGCTGATGGAGCAAGAAAGACAGTGGGTACAGAAATTGCTCTCAGGAGACATTCCTGGATGCGCTTGTGTTCCTTCGCAGAGCCCTCTAAGTCCTTAACACCCCTTTTGATGGCTCATCCCTTTTCAGACCCAAAGTTAAGGAAACTTTGACCAGGTGTGAGCAGGAAGGAATCAGACCCAAAGTTAAGGAAACTTTGACCAGGTGTGAGCAGGAAGGAAAGACTCTATTTGCCATCGGAGTCCATTTATCCACCCCTACCAGACCTTACTGCAAGGGTCAAAAGGGAGGAAAAATGTGGTTCCGAAAAGCCCAAGGAGCCTTTCTGGACGCACGTGGAGAACCCCCCTCCAGGGGCAGAGGAGGGGGGCAATAATGGAAGATGCTGCCCTCATGGCAGAGGGGGTCCACAAAATCAGGGTGACAGAGACCAGTTTTTGGGAAGCCCTACCAGCCCTCCTAAAAGGAGGCCTGACTGTCCTGCTCTGTAGGCAGTTGGGGGTCGCTTATCTTTGTATCCAGATGCCTGTCTCAAAGTAACAAATGACAACTGGGTACAAAGTATAGTTTCCAGAGGATACTTCATTCCTTTTACCACTTCCCCTCCACTTCCCCTCCATTGACAACAAAAATCCCAGACGTTTCACCCAGTTACAGGGAACAAGCAACAGTACAGGTCCAGATGTTGCTTAGAAAAAGTCATCCAACCAGTCCCAGCAGACCAGACAGGATCCGGAACTTACTCAAGATTCTTTTTAGTTCCAAAAAAGACAGGGGACTGGAGACCTGTTTTGGACCTCAGCAGACTAAACAGATCTGTCATAGAGAAATTCTGGATGGTCACACACCAGTCGATACTTCCCTTTTTAGGAAAAGACAATTGGATGTGCTCCATAGATCTACAGGA
Organism: Protopterus annectens; assembly: GCF_019279795.1. NCBI lineage: Eukaryota > Metazoa > Chordata > Ceratodontiformes > Protopteridae > Protopterus > Protopterus annectens. The sequence goes on from NC_056735.1 coordinate 1,895,921,440, forward strand.
TGCGTACTACCATATAAAAATGGCCAGACCATTCAGGGATCATCTGCGCTTCTGGCTGGGAGCCAATCATTATCAGTTTCGAGCCCTGCCCTTTGGTCTCACTACAGTCCCCATAGTATTCACCAAATGTATGGCAGTGTTCACTCCTCACCTGAGGCATTTAGGATTCCAGGTGTTTCTGTACCTAGATGATTGGCTCCTCACCGCCACCACCAGGCATCAGCTAATACAAGCCAGGGAAACCACTCTCTTTCTCTGCAGTCATCTGGGAATTACAATAAAATCAGAAAAATCTGCCTTGTCACCATCGCAGCATATCAGCAGAATTGGACACCACCACCACCACTTTGAGACTTCCAGCAGAAAGAGTTTTACTACTTCATCAGCAGGTCCACAATATCATATCCAAGGACAAGGCTTCAGCAGCAGAAGTGCTAAAATTGTTAGGCATGATGGCAGCTGCAATACTAGCGGTACCGTTGGGTTGCATGCACATGCGGATTCTCCAATGGCTGTTATTCACTCCATGATCTTACCAAGAACTTCTAGTGTCTCATCTCCTAATAATCACAAACCCATGCAAAAAGGATCTTTTTCAGTGGTGGTTGACCTCTCTTCATGTAACAATAGGATGTCCTTTTATCCTACCCTCACCAGCAGCCAAAGTGACCACGGACGCTTTCCTGATAGGGTGGGGGGGGAGGCATTTTCAAGGAAGAACAGCCCAAGGCACATAGACCAAACAGGAGACACATGTGCATATCCGTGTCCTGGAGATGAGAGCGGTATTTCTGGCATTGCAGTACTTCCAGGACTCTCTTCCTCTAGGAACAATTGCTATTCAGACAGACAACATGTCGGTGGTCTGGTACTTGAAGAAATAAGGAGGAACCAGGTCCCATCCCCTTTGTCACGATGCCCTAAGAGTATGGCAGTGGGCTACATCCACTCAAAGCTTTCTGTTAGCAATTCACATCCCGGGGAAATCCAACGTGATAGCAGACAAACTGAGCAGGGCAATTTTGTTGCCTCGTGAGTGGTCCCTCAAGAATGAGATAGCGGAGAGAATTTTCCACAGGTGGGGCCAGCCTTGCTGCGACCTTTTTGCCAACAACATCAACACAAAATACAAAAGCTACTTTGCCCTGAATCCCCCTCTGGGAGAAGCCCCAAGGGACGCACTCATACACGATTGGCCTCCAGGTCTCCTCTATGCATTCCCATCAATTCTTTTGATACCCAAAGTATTGCAGAAAGCAAAATCCCCAGGAAGGGCCATCATTCTAATAGTCCCTAATTGGCCTTGTCAGATTTGGTTCCCCTTCCTTCGACTTCATCTGTTGGAAGAACCTTGGATTCTGGACCCAGCTCCAGATCTTCTCACGAATTCATCAGGAGCTCTTCATCCCTCTCTTCAGTCCCTGAAATTGACAGCTTGGCTGCTCCTATTCCCAACATAGCCAGGTTCCATAACCTCTCAAATGAAATGCAGCATATATCGATATCTTCTCATAAGTCCTCTACTAGGAACTGTACCTTAGTAAATGGAGAAGATTTTCTATATGGACTTCTCAAAATAACATTGATCCCTACCAAGCCCCTCTTTCCTCCATATTAGAGTTTTTGACTATGCTTTTCAGTAAAGGAGCTGCAGCAGCAACAGTTCGGGTACAGCTTGCCACTATCTCTAATTTTCACCTTGGCTCTGAAGGATTAAACATAATGTCACACAAGCTGTCCATAGCCTTTCTCAAAGGGACCTTACATCTCAGACAACCTGTGAAATCCCCTTATACTCCACGGAATCTAAATTTTATGCTTTCACGCATTATTCTCCCTCCTTTTGAACCAGCTTCCTCATGTGATTTGAAATATTTGTCATGGAAGACTATCTTCTTAGTAGCCATCACTTCTGCCTGTAGAGTTTCAGAGCTTCAGGCCTTGTCCATAAAGCCTCCTTATTTGATTTTCCATGCTGACAGAGTGTTCCTGCGAACAAATCCGTCATTTTTTACCCAAAGTTTGTATTGAAACTAACCTTAACCAGATTATAGATTTACCAGTGTTCTTTCCCAAACACACTAACGACTTAAAGTATATGCTGCACAAGCTTGATGTTCATAGACAGCTCAGATTTTACCTGGACAGAACAAAAGAGTTCAGAAAATCAGAACAGTTTTTCGTTTCCTTTTCAGATTCCAGAAAAGGTATGCCAGTGGGAAAAACAACACTGTCTAGATAGTTATCTGATTGTATCGCATCTACTTATTCAGCTGCTAAGCTACCTTTACAACGCAAAATTAAGGATGTTCTTCATCTCACATTGCTGCAGTCCTTACATATGGGTAGTCCGCTGTCCTCAGTCGGCCCGAATACCAAAGTATTAGGCTGACGTCGGTCAAGGCACTTAAAACTGACATCAGGACGTCAGGGTACAAAAGCGCATGACCGACGTCATTTCCTCAGTCTTTTTTGCCGCATGGTCCGATGCAGAAGCAGCGTTGCAAGTGCCATTCGGCGTTCTGAAATTTTTCGAATTCGGAGTTTCAGACCGAATCCAAGTTGGCTAAGTACCCCGTTGGGGTTTATTTTGGTATTTTCTTGCCTCAGTGTTTTACCGGATGTCAGAAAAAGTGAATAACTGTATTTCTTGTGGGAAACAGATACCGCATAGGGATTATCATTCTTTGTGTATTCCTTGTTTGGGGCCTGAGCACGACGTTGTTGGGTGTCGCTTTTGTGCTAGGTTCAATAAACGCACTATTAAGCGAAGGTTAGATTGTGCTAGGCTGGTCTTTGGGAAGCGGTGTAATTATAATATGCCGTCGGATTCTCCGCGCCGCTTCTCAAGAAGCGCATAGACAAAGCAGCTAAACCCAGGCAAGATGAGTCGTCCGTTCCGGACGCCGGTTCTTTAGAGGCTTCAGTGGAACCGGTGGTTCCGACGGAGGCTTCTCTGGAGTCTCAGGGGGAGACTTTGATTTTGCAGGAGGTGGTCTCTCAGGAGGCAGGTCAGGCTGAAGGGGCTTCTCAAGTTACTGTACTCCCCTCCCTTCCTAGGGTGGTTAAGCCTTCTCCTTCTGTTTCCAAGGCTTCTCCCAGAGGCAGGCCAGTTTTAGCTTCTGTTGGTGTCACTCCTAGTTCAGCAGGGTCTGTGCCTAAGAAGCACATGCTTAAAATGGCAGAAGATTTGATCACTCTGATTAGAGGTTCTTTGCCCCCTCCTGATAAGAGGCCTAGGGTGGAGCCAGAGTTGGGAAGTTTTGAGCAGGCTTCGGATGTGTCAGAGTCTTCAGCTGAAGACTTGCAGGAGTACTCTCCTTATTCTGATTCTGATGCAGATGATTCCACTCCTTCTGCTTCTCCTCCAGAGGATTTTTCTTTTTCAGAGACACTTCATTCTATGAGGGAACATTTTAAGTGGGAAGGTCAGGACTTCTCTGATTCTAGGAAAAGGCTTAGAGAGTTTTTGCTGTTACCCCAGCATAGGCCCTTGGCTATACCCCCTGTTCTGGATGTTGTGGAGGATGTGTTTGCAGAGGCTTCACTTAATCCTGATTCTCTGCCTCCTGCTCCTGTTAAACTGGATAGGTGTTACAGGGTGCCTGAGGCTCATAAATATCTTTATAAGAGTCCTAGGGCGGACCCAGAAACTATTAGTCAGGGACCTAAGGGTGTCAAGGCCTCTGTTGTAAAAAATCCGGTTCCTCTAGATAAAGAAGCCAGAGCTTTGGATAGATGGGGAAAGAAGGTCTATACATCTTCTACCTTAGCTATGAGGGCTTTGAATTGCCAGTTTCATATGTTGAAATATCAAAACTTTCTTCTTTCTCAATTGAAGTCTAAGGTGGATGCTCTGGCGGAAGGCATTGAGTGTAAAGAATTGCAAGATTTGGTGCATGTCTCTGAACAGGTGGGTAAGCATTCATTACAGTGTGGTTTTGATGCTGTGCAGGCCTCGTCTAGGGTGGCTGCCACTGGCTCAGTTCTTCGCAGGCACGCCTGGTTGAAGGATCAGAATTTATCTGACCATGTTAAGACAAGGATTTTGGATGCTCCTTTGCAGTCTGATGTGTTGTTTGGTTCTCCTGTGGAGTCAGTCTTGAAGAAAATGGAAGACAAGGCTAAGTCTATGCAGGCTGTTAAAGATTTTTTGGAAGTTCAGCCTTCGAAGTTTAGTAGGAATTGGCCTGCTAAGGGGTGGACGTATCCTTCTTATGATTCTCAGTCTAGGGGTAGATCTAGACGTGGTAGGGGCAGAGCTCAGAGTTCTTTCAGGCCTAGAACAGGGAGTTCACCTGCACAATCTTCGAATGAGGGCAGGGGCCAGTCCTTTCGTAAACAGGCCCAATGACCTTCTTTTTCAGCTGCCAGATCCTTCTTGCCTGGCAGCACCTTTGGGAGGAAGGTTAGCACTCTTCAAGGAAAATTGGATGTTGATTACCCAAGACAAATGGGTATTGGATATCATACACCAGGGTTACAAGTTTTATTTCCATACCTTGCCTCCTTTCAAAGGCATGCCGGACGTTCCTCCTCAGCAAAGACTAGAGGCTCGCAAACAAATTTCTCTACTACTTCAAATAGGGGCCATACAACCGGTTCCTCTGCCAGAAGTGGGCCTAGGATTTTATTCTCGCCTGTTTCTAGTACCAAAGAAAGGAAACACGTGGAGACCAATTTTGGATTTATCCATCCTCAACACATATCTGGACATTCCCAAGTTCAAAATGTTAACGTTACAACAGCTTTTACCTCTGTTGGGCAAAGATCACTGGATGGTGACTCTGGATCTCAAGGAAGCTTACCTTCATGTTCCTATCAGGCCCAGTTGCAGGAAGTATCTGCGTTTTTGGGCTGGGACTTCACATTATCAGTTCTCTGCATTGCCCTTTGGCTTATCTACTGCGCCCAGAGTGTTCACGAAGGTTCTGGCTCCAGTGGTAGCTTTCTTCAGGCTAAGAGGAATACAGATTTATCCTTATTTGGACGATTGCCTGATACTGGCCCAAGAAAAGGACGAACTTCTTCATCATTTACAGTATGTGATGGCAGTGTTAAGATGCCTGGGGTATTCTGTGAACGAAATAAAGTCCAGTCTAGTACCCTCTCAGGACATGTGCTTTCTGGGTGTGAGACTGAATACAGCATCCCAGATGGCCTTTTTGACCCCGGACAAACAAAAGAATCTTTATCTTTACTTCCATCAGTTGTCTCATCAGTCCAGGCTGACTGCAAGGACAGTCCTTCAAGCCTTGGGGTTCATGGCATCTTGTATTCTGGTACTTCCCAATGCCAAACTGCATATGAGGAAGCTACAATGGTATCTCAAGAATGTATGGACACAGCACTGCCAAGATTTGGACACTGTCATTCAAATAATACCTTGCATTCAAAAGGAATTTTTGTGGTGGGCTCAGGAATGTCACCTAAACAAGGGACTCTCTGTGACCCGGCCAGAGGCGAGTCAGATTTTAACGACAGATGCCTCAGACAAAGCTTGGGGAGCTCATCTAAATGGAAAATGGGTACAAGACACGTGGCCTGCCAGACTTCAACATCTACATATCAACTTGAAGGAGATGTTAGCAGTCCAATTTGCATTGATAGCTTTCAAGGATTTACTTCTTCCAGGGCAGGTGTTGATTCAAACAGACAACACAACTGTCATGTGGTACATCAACAAGCAAGCGGGAACGCATTCTTATCCTCTATGCAGACAAGCAATGATTTTGTGGGAGACTGCTCTCAGTTTACAGCTAAATCTTCAGGCAAGGTTTCTGCCAGGAGCACAGAACTCCTTAGCAGATGTGTTGAGCAGACAAATTATGGATCCCCACGAGTGGAAATTGGGTCCTCATGTATTCCAGAGATTGACAGTGTTATGGGGAACTCCAGACATAGATCTGTTCGCTTCTCCACTAAATTACCAGCTGCCAAAGTTTTGCACAAAAAGGTTTCATCCCTCAGCTTGGAAAGTGGATGCTCTCTCATTCAATTGGAGCAATCTTCACGTGTATGCCTTTCCACCTCTGCCTCTCCTCCCAAAGGTACTGTTGAAGGTCAGACGGGACAAGCCAAACATGATTTTAATAGCTCCAGATTGGCCTCGACAGCACTGGTACCCATTACTGAGAAGTCTGGTACAGGAGCCTCCATGGCCTTTGCCTTCGATTCCTCACCTGCTGTCTCAGGAGAACAGTCATTTACTCAATGTCAAACTTCATTCTCTACATCTGACAGCCTGGCATATTCTGTTTTAAACCCTGGAGGGTCTCAGCTTCCACAACAAGTTTTGAATGTTATTTTGGAGGCCAGAAGGCCTAGTACAAGGAAAGTTTACGCAGATAAATGGAGGAGATTTTTATTTTGGAGTACAGCAAAGGACTTTGATGTTTCTAAACCTAATTTAAGTGGTGCGCTTCAATACCTTACTGAGTTATTGGACAAAGGTTTGTCCTTCTCCTCTATAAAGGTTCATGCTGCAGCAATTTCTGCTCACTATGACTGTGACCCACCATTATTTTCTCAGCCTTTGTTTAAGCAATTCCTTAGAGGGCAAAGAATATAAGACCCCACGTAGAGCTCCTACTCCTGCTTGGGATCTCAATTTTGTGTTGGAGAAACTCACTCTACAACCTTTTGAGCCTGCAGCATCGGCAGAGTTGAAATATTTATCTTGGAAGACTGCTTTTTGTTGGCCATTACCTTTGGTAGAAGGGTTTCTGAATTACAGGCCCTTATGGCAGTTGAGCCTTTCTTAATTTTCCACAAGGATAGGGTGTCTTTGCGTACTAACCCTTCTTTTATGCCTAAAGTGGTTTCTAGTGTGGCTTTAAACCAAACTATTCATTTGCCTACTTTTTATGCAAACCCCCAAAATAAAGGGGAAAGGATTTTGCACACTTTGGATATACACAGACAGTTGCGATATTATTTGAGCAGAACTAAAGGGTTCAGGCAGTCTCAGCAATTGTTTGTTTCTTTTGCTTTGGGTTCTCAGGGCAAACCTGTTTCAAAACAAACTATTTCTAAGTGGATTGGTTTTTGTATTGCTTTCTGTTATTCCCATCATGGTAAGGAGGTTCCAGCTGGGATTAGACCTCATTCCACTAGGGCTACTGCCACTTCTACAGCTTTTTTAAGGGGGGTGGCTACTAAAGATATTTTGGAAGCAGCTACTTGGAGTTCAGTGCATACTTTCTCTAAGCATTACCACCTTCCACTTTACTCTAAATCTAGGGCTGGATTTGCAACTGCAATTTTACAAGGCATGTTGGCAGCTCCTAATGCTTTATAGTTTTGCCATCCTCCCTTACCTCTGCTTTGGGATTCTACCCATATGTAAGGACTGCAGCAATGTGAGATGAAGAACATAGTACAGTTTTGTACCTACCATAAATGTAGATGTTCGAAGATCCACATTGCTGCAGTCCAATTTACCCTCCCTCCTTCCCCTCTGTTGTTGAAGGTGGTGGTGTGGTTTGTGTTGTGCATACTGTAAATATGGTTAGTGCACGGGTGGTTGGTTAGGTTTTGCTGGTTTTTGGCTTTGGCCTTTTTGGTTAGGGCCTTCTGACATCTGGGGCAAGAAAAGACTGAGGAAATGACGTCGGTCATGCGCTTTTGTACCCTGACGTCCTGATGTCAGTTTTAAGCGCCTTGACCGATGTCAGCCTAATACTTTGGTATTCGGGCCGACCGAGGACAGCGGACTACCCATATGTAAGGACTGCAGCAATGTGGATCTTCGAACATCTACATTTATGGTAGGTACAAAACTGTACTTTCATTCTACCAGAGCAGTGTCCACGTCTTCTGCCTTTTCTCATAGGCTTCCTATAGACAACATTTGTGCAGCAGCCACTTGGTCAAGACCTCATACCTTTATCACTCATTACAAAGTTGACAAGGCCTCCAGGGACAGGGCCTCCTTTGGTTCTACTGTCCTAAAAAAATACTCCCGTGAGCCACCTGAAAAAAGATGGCGCTTGGGATGCTACCCATCTGTAAGAATGGACGACGAGATAGAACAACTTCACATGAAGTTATGTACTCACCATAACATTCCATGTGAGTTGTTCATCTCGCCTTCATTCTTACTTCCCACCCTCCTACCTCCTCCAAGGTTTTTCGAGGACCGAGATACTAGCTTTATTCTGGTTGCTCAATCTTTCTATGAGTTTTCTCCTAAAGAGTGACAGAATGGCACATGGTATTATTAGACGCAGCAAACAAGATCTGAGGTAACTCAAGGTGCATCATGGGATAGGGACTTGGCCTCGAGCTGTCTGAAGACCTCAAGCTTTGTAGAAGGCAGACTCAGAGCCGAGGATCAGCTCTGAACCCATCTGTAAGAATGAAGGTGAGATGAACAACTCACATGGAACATTATGGTGAGTACATAACTTATTTTTTTCTCAGTTTTTTAAAGTGTAGTGGGGATTACAAATAGGTGATGCTGTTTATTTTTTCTTTTTCTCCCTTCTCTCTCGTTCAGTTTTAAGAAATGTAGGCATTGCAATGTAAAACAAATTTGGTTAAAAGAGCATGACAGAAATGAATGCTTTTTTTTAATTCTTGCATTGAGGAATGACATGATTAAGGACCTTAGATTGATTTAGTAACAAGTTTTAAGGGAAAGCAAGTAAATGAAAAATAATACTGAATATTATGAGGCTTTTTTCTAGCAAATTCTATGTCTGGCCCTCATGTTTCCAAGGAAACAATCTGATAAGATAGAGAAATTGACTGTCTGGTTCTTGTCTCCACAGAGACAATCTCATAAAGAGAAATGTGCTAGTCTGGTAGAGTGACTGGCTGGGGGAAAAAAAAAAAGGAAAAGAGAATCTGACTAGGAGATAATGTTCTCTGAAAGCATTCAGGGTTTTCCCAGTTGGGAGAGCTATAAGAGTAAGACAAAGCCAGTTAGCACTTAGTAGAAGCACAGGTTTGCACCTTGTGTCTTGGCATGGATAACCTTTCTTTTAGGTTAACTCAAGTCTGAGTGTGGCTGTCAGTTTGGGACATTTGTTCCTATTAGGAGGGCAAAACTTCAATATTTGAAGATGTACATAGTTTTGTGTGTTAGTATTAAATTGATAGATTTTAGGGGGCACTGGGGGTTTGTTTGTATTTTTGTATGAGAGCTTTAAATAAAACAATTTTTTGTAAGATGTGATATAGGCTGAAATGAATATGACAAGAAACAAATACATAAAAGTTCAACTTGCCAAACAATGTATGCATGTAACCCAAAAGCTGGAACTAGACATTTAACAAAAAAGGTGTACATAAAAGGTGGGAATAATAACTTTTTAATACAATGATGCTCTCTGTAATGTCTTTAAATGTCAGTGGTCTGACAGATAAGTACAAAAAAGAATGAAAAGTGAAATATATTAAAAATGTAGAGTGCAAATAGCTATGTTACAGGAGGCACACTTGGAAAGAACTGAACATATGAATTTGATAAAGGTTTTCAGGATGGTTATTCAGCTGAATATCAGGGACAAAAGAAAATATGAGTACTTGTATTAATTTTAAGAGGAGCTCCAGTAATGATAGAAGAGAATAAAAAAGATAATAATGACAGATTTGTAGTGCTAAAAGGCTACTGGTAAGGGAGGTGGATTACACTGGCATGTGTTTATATTCCACCTGGAGCTTTAGAAAATCTTGAAGAAATAATCAGTTTTCAGCAAGGAATATTACTTATTGGTAGTGACTAGAATTTGATTTGCAGCAGTGAAGATTTGTCTGGAGGGCCCAGAAGGGAAAGTTTAACAAAAAAGGGTAGATTTTTGAAGAACATTATGAAAATATTTGGCATGGAAGATGTGAATTCAGTAATAGGGAGCTCAGAGTGAATTTACATATTTCCCAAGATATAAAAATTAGGCTAGGCTAGACAGAAATTACATTTCACAGGAACATGTGCATTTAATTAAAGGTCGTGATATGCACCCATTAATTATTTTGGATCATGCGTCAGTAACAACTAAAATAAAATCACAGGGTAAAGAAATAAAAATGA
>NC_056735.1:1895936475-1896028975 GCF_019279795.1 Protopterus annectens
TTTTGATTTTCATATATAACAGATACCGCCAGGCTAAAACTCTAATACCATACATTATACATTATCTTTCTAAGCTCTTCAATTTTAATAAACACACAATAGAGCATTTATCATTCAGGTCTGGGTACATATGGGCATTAAGTCTGATTTGCCAAAATAGTTCCATTTTCTCTAATAATAGACCATAAGCTCCCCCTCTTCCATCTTGTGTAATCTGATGGATGACCTTAATTTTAAACTTAAACTTATGATCGGGGTAGGCAGCCGTGAGTCTCGCTAGGTATAATTGTTTATAATACATATTTTAAACTATTCATTTTAGCATAGCAAATATATTGAACATGTAATAGTAATTATGAAATATCAAATTTAGGAAATTGAACTATAAAAAAACCTGGAAGTAGGTCCGATAACTTTGGTATAATATGGGAATATATAGGGTATATAATTTTTTTTTTTTGTATATTCTGTATATAAAATTTTTTTGTATATTTCGTATATATTGATATATTAATTAATCTTTGCTATTTAAAAAAAAAAAAAATTATATATATTGCATGTGAAATATGGGTAAGGTCATAATAAGTTGGTTAAATTAATATATAGATTTATTAGTATATTATTGTATGACTCGTATTTTATTTAGTTATCTAATTTTTTATGTGATTTTTCATGTCATATTTTTTATGCAATATTTAATCAGGATCGTAAGACTTGTATAATATTCATATGATTAATCAGGTATTTAGGCTGTAACGGATGTGGATCACATCGCGACTTATGGACATAAAATGTAACTCATTTTCAACCTCAATTCTATAGCCTTGATCAATGTTATCAGTCATAATTTTATGTTGATTTAATATTGTTTTAAGAAAGCTACATTTCTATTTTTAAAGTATGGTGATGTATTCCAAGGATGATGGAGTACAAAATAGGGTTGTAAATAATAAAAAAGTCAGCATTTGTACTTTAGGTATGTTCCTTTAAAAGTTTAAGGACATGTTGGTGTTTAAACTTTTGGTGCGAACTATATAAATAGAAGTGCCTAAAGGCACTGTATTGTAATTCTAAAGAAGTCCTACATTTAGGTGGGATGAAAAACGTGTTTTTATTTTTAGCATTTAAATAAAACCGTCAGTCTCCGAAGTTGTCTTGCGGCATTTTTTTTAATAGTTTGGTGTAAGTTGGTGGTTTTCATTTGAAATTCGTTTGACAACCTACTTCAAACAAGTGGCCAGAAAAGCCCTGCTATCTGCAAGACAAAAATACTGCAAGATTTGGGGTTCATGGCCTCCTGCATTCTTCTAATTCCATATGCAGGACTGCATATGAGGAAACTATAGTGGTATCTAAAAAGCCTATGGTGTCAACATTCTCAAGACCTAGAAACAATGATTCCTATCATACTTTGCCTACACCTAGAGTTCCTTTGGTCGGCAGAGGCCTGCCACCAAAACAAGGGACTACCTTTCACACCACCCTCTGCCACCCAAACCCTAACAACAGACACACAGACTGCATGGGGGGCTCACCTGGCAGGGAAGTGCATTCAGTGCAAATGGAACCCAAGTCAACTGCACCTGCATATCAATCAAAAAGAAATGTTAGCTGTACAGAATGCTCTGACAGCCTTCCAGGACAACTAATGGTAAAGACGGAGAACACCACTGTTATGTGGTACATAAACAAAAGCAGGGGGGATACACATTCTCACCCCCTCTGCAGACTAGCCATGGGATTGTGGAACACAGCCTTGAGCTACCAAGTTCACCTACAAGCTCAATTCTTACCAGGAAAATTAAATACACTGGCAGCCGAACTAAGCAGAAACCTCATGGACCCACACAAGTGGAAACTGGAGCCAAGGATTTTCAACATGTTGACAAGCAAATGGGGGAGCCCAGATATAGACCTGTTTGCCTCTCCCCAGAACTACCAGTTGGACAAATTTTGCACAAGGACTCACCGCAAACAAGCCTAGAAAGTGGATGCTCTGTCCTTCAGCTGGAAAAACCTATCAGTCTATGCCTTCCCTCCTCTGCCTCTGCTCTCCAAAGTACTACTAAAAATCAAAAGGACAAACCAAGGATGATTTTGATTGCTCCAGACTGGCTGTGCCAACACTGGTACCCCCTCCTGCGCAGTGTGTCATGGTTATCTCCATGGCACCTGCCTCAGACTCCTTCCCTGCTATCTCAGCAGGAGAACCAGATTCTGCTCCCTCAGCTTCTTGCACTGAACCTTGCAGCCTGGCTAATTACTTAATCTCTCCTTTACCATCCCTCAGCAAACCTGTGATGGATATCATTTTAGTGGCAAGGAGGCCTAGTACTAGAAAATTCTATGCTGAAAAATGGAAAAGATTCTGTGCCTGGAACTAATCTCAAGGGATGAGCACAGCAGCACCCAATTTACCTCAGATTTTACAATACTTAACTGAGATGCTTCACAAAGGCCTGTCTTTTTCCTCCATTAAAGTCCACGCCTCAGCCATTTCATAGGTTCATAGGTAGGTACTAGGCTGTCGGCCCTAGGGCCCATACAAGCCTAGCCAAAAAATGCACCCTGGCTTTCGCCACCCAAGAAAATTATTTTCCTGTGCCCTTGTCGAGCAGAACCACAGAAGTAATCCCCGGGGTGAATTTCCCATTTTCCATCCAATCATCAAGATTTTTCTTGAAGAGTGCTAATGAGGAGCTCTGTTTGACATAGATAGGTAGTCCGTCCCAGAGTATGGGAAGTCTCTGGGACAGGAATCTATCCCTCTAGCATGTTCTGTTTATTGTGGTGACGAGGTTAAGGTCCCTAGAGCGTGTAGCTCAGAGGATTGGAATTTCATTAAGTGGAGCATGTCCAACAGCTCTGGGTTTGACATAGCTTTGTATGTTAGGCAGAGATCGCCCCCGAGTAGGCGATATGCAGTGGAGTAAAGCTGTAGATTTTTGAGAAGGTCTGCATAGGGCATCTGTTTGAGGCCAGTAATCCTCTTTGTGAGGTATTTCTGTGATCTTTCCAGTTGGTGTAGATGTCTTGTGAGGTACATACCAAAAGGGGCGTTGTACTCTGTAATGGGTCTAATGAGTGATGAGTAGAGAGGAACAATGGCCTCTTTTTTTTTTTTGGATGAGAATCCTTTTGTGATGAGATGAGCCATGTAGAAGGATTTCCTGACCACTGTGGCGATGTGATTATCAAAGGAGAGACTACTGTCCACCTGTGTCCCAAGGTCTCATCACATTTTCAGCATTAAGTAGACTACCAGCTATGTGGTAGTTCATGGGTACAGAGTTTTTACCAAAGGGGATGACAATACACTTTATGGCATTGAGCTTCAGGCCATGGCTTTGACACCAGGTATCTGTCTCAGTGAGGCCCTTTTGTAGTTTGTCCACATCGTTAGGAGTTTCGATTATGGCTCCTAGTTTGCAGTCATCTGCAAACTTTGTTAATAAAGACCTTCTGTGTTGGCCTGCACTTCAGAGAAGTAGATACCAAACAGGAGAGGACCCAGGACTGAACCCTGTGGTACTCCACTTGTCACTGGTCTGATGTCGGATTTGGAATCCGCTAATTTCAGCTCATTATAACATAGAACCTCCCCTCTTCTCTCATCCACTGCTCAAGCAGTTACTGAGAGGGGCCAGAAATTTGAGTCCACCCAGGAGAGCTCCAACCCCAGCCTGGGACCTTAACTTTGTCTTGGAGAAACTCATTGTACCTTCTTTTGAGCCATCTGCTACTGTAGACTTAAAAATTTCTTTCTTGGAAAACAGCTTTCCTTTTAGCAATCACTTCAGCTAGAAGGGTATCTGAATTACAGGCCCTTATGACAGTGGAGCCTTTCATCATCTTTCATGCAGACAGGGTGTCCCTCAGAACCAATCCATCCTTCATGCCCAAGGTGGTAAACAGTGTGGCTCTTAATCAGTCCATTCATTTGCCTACCTTCTTTCCCAATCCACAGAATAAAGGGGAACGGATACAGCATTCCTTAGATGTGCACAGACAACTTAGATTCTAACAGGGCTAAACCTCAAAGGAAATGTGAACAACTGCTGCAGGGGCAGAGGGGAAGGCTATTTCAAAGCAAACCATTTCTAAATGGATAAGCCATTGCATTCATTTCTGCTATAAGCACCATGGAAAACCTATCCCCCAGGGGATCAGACCTCACTTCACCAGGGCTGCAACTGCCTCTACAGCCTTTCTCAGAGGCGTCCCTACTAGGGACATCCTAGAAGCTGCTACCTGGAGTTCTGTACATACTTTCACCAAGCATTATCATTTTCCAATTTTCTCTAAATCCAGAGCTGGCTTTGCCACTGCAGACTTGCAGGGCCTTATAGCTGGCCCTAATGCTATCCAAATTCCTCCTCCCAACCATAGCTTTGGGAATCTACCCAAATGTAATGACTGCAACAGTGAAACACGAAAAACATAGTACAGTTTTGTACACTTACCATAAATGTAGATGTTCGAGTGTATTCACTGTTGCAGTCCTGGTTACCCTCCCTCCAGCCCCCTAACTTCTTTTGTCTATACCTGTACTTTCCTTTACTATGCTCAAAAGCTTTTTTGGTGTAGTTGTTTTTTTGTTGGAGGTATATCTTTGTGCTTTTATATTTAATTGCTTCTCATTAGGGGGGCACCTGACATCTGGGGCAAGAAAAACTGATGTAATGGCGTCGGCTGCATGTTTTATACCCCTGACGACCTGACGTCATGGAAGAAGGGACAGCAACCGATGCAGGACCCAAGACTTTGTTAATCAGGCCGACTGAGGGCTACCTGCAAGCAGATAACCCAAATGTAATGACTGCAACAGTGAATACACTAGAACATCTACATTTATGGTAAGTGTACACAACTGTACTTTCTGAGAGACTGCCTTCCAATCTATCTGCAGATATACAGAGCTGAGTACATTTTTTTGGTTTTAGAGTTTAATTGTTGCTTAGATCTCTGTTGAAACTGTTGCCTCCCTGTTCTGAGAGACTGCTTTCCAATCTGTCTGCGAATGTACAGAGCTGAGTATATTTTTTTGGTTTTTGAGTTTGTACTGTTAATTGTTGCTTAGATATCTATTGAAACTGTTTTCCCCACTCCCCACCACTATTTTCTGCTGTGTCTTCAGTTGGTATAACTGTTTTATAGCTTGTGTGTTATCTAACTCAAGGATCACTTGCATAAAATTAGACCTGTTAGTAACAGTCTGCATTTAATTGCTGCAACGTGTGTTCTGAGAGACTGCCTTCCAATCTATCTGCAAATATACAGAGCTGAGTATATTTTTTGGTTTTAAAGTTTGTACTGTTAATTGTTGATTAGATCTCTGTTGAAACTTTTTTGTCCCACCCATTTTTCCTATTTGTGGCTTGTAGTTTAAATTTGGTGGCTTTTGCAGTTGTTCATCCCACTGTAGATTTGATCTGGGACACTCCCCCAGTCCCATCTCTTTACCACATTCTACTTAAACTCGTTCTGCACTTGCTTTTAGTCCTTTTTAATTTAATCGCATTTTTTAAACTGTGTTTGGTCTAATATTGCTACATACTCAATTGTGCTAGCTTGCACTGCATGTGAATTGTTTTTGCTACTTTTCTGTAAAACAAAAAAAAACAAAAAAAAAAAACTGTAAGCCTGTTTCCTACCTTTCCTGTAACTAGTGTTCCAGATACAGATTTGCTGTATCCAGGACTATATGTAAGCTTCTGAGCCCCCAAGTCTTTCTGTGTTGGAGGGAAGTCTTCCAGCTCGTGGGAGTGGTAAGCACTAGGTAACCTGTCTAAGGAGTGGTTCTGGCCCAGAAATTGTAGTTATTGGCTGTTTGGGCAGTCTCTTCCATCTCTTTCAAGTTTCTGATTTGAAAGCCTGCATTTGCACTTGTTTCTGTCCTGTAACTCGTCTAGTGCAGATACAGATTCTTATAGCACTTAAATTTGCTTATTCGTGCTCAACACTTCTTCAGAACTTCTAAGCACTAAATAAGCTACTAATTACTATAGCACTCAACCTTCCTCATTACCTAGAGGAAAACCATTTTTTACTTACTTTTCTCACTTGCTTAGAGAAAAACAGCTATTGTACTCACTTTCCTCACTTATCTAGAGGAAAATAGTTTTTTATTCAGGCATGTCCAAGGGTCAACTCCCAGTGTTCTCTCCTGTCTATCTGATGAATCTGGGCATCTTTAGGCAATGCAGAAATTGTCTCATGTACACAGACAACCCTCTCCTCCTACCACCCAACACTACAACCTGTGAGAGATGCACATAGTAGCCAAACTGGAGGTAAAGCTCTCTCCAACCAAGACTGAACTTGACAGTCATGAGGAGAAGGTAAACATTTGTACCACACCACACTCATCACATAGTCTCACTAAATCTACACCACCAAAATCCACATATAGTAACACAAAAACATTTGCGGAGGCTCTTAATAATAATCCGTCTAAGCAACAGAGACCTCCAAAGCAGAAACACAAGCATCCTCCATCCCCCAATACAACCCAAATGACACCTAGCCCACAGACTCAGTGTGCCACTCAACCACAGCCCATAAGGCAAAACAACGTACCCAGTACACTAGTCATAGCTGACTCTGTAGTCAGGCACACTGATGTCCCACTTACCAGGAGGCTAAACAAGGAGAAGGTTACTGTCATCTGTCTGTCTGGTGCCAGGATCCGCCACATAACCCATGCACTCAGGTCACTCCACAAGTACAAATATGACTCTCATTGTCCATGTTGGTGTGAATAACCTGAGACGTACCTCCCTGGACTACATGAAAAGAGACATGGAAGAGCTCACCAATCTTGTAGCCTAGGCAGGTATGACCCTAGCCCTCAGTAGCATTCTGCCATCACCCAGAATTATACTGCAGTACAAGGACAAAATGATTGACTTCAACAATTAGCTAAGCTTCTGGTGTCATTCTAAGGGGATCCAGTATCTGTCTGCTTGGGATGACATGGTCGACAGACCACGATGCTTTGCCACAGATGACCTGCACCTGTCGCCCCTGGGATTCCGGATACTGGCTAAGGCTCTTGCTGCCCCTATAGTGCCTTTTTTAGGCAAGGTTCAAATAACAAATTCACCACTGTAACAGGAACAAGCAAGCAAAAACTGAGGGTAATGCTACTCAATGCTAAAAGTCTAAATCTCAAAATGCACTCACTCGAGGCACTCCTTTACTCTGTACAGTGACTGAGACCTGGTTTAAGGCTCCAGAGAGCACCCCTGCACTACCAGGCTATAACTCATACCACACTTTTCGGCCATGTAACTTGGACCGAAACACCAAAGGTGGAGGTGTGTCCATATTCATTAAGGATATCCACACCTCCAGGCTAGTTGCTCAGCATAATGCATCTCAGGTTATCCAAGTGCAACTAACTCTGGGCAAAACTGCAGTCCAAATTGTAGCTTGCTACAGATCCCCCACCATGCTCCAGGATTCCCACTCCTCTTTTCTTGATGTACTGGAAAATATTAGGGTTCAACCAAACACCCTAATAATGGTGGACTTCAACTACCCAACCATTAACTGGGAAAACTACCCATGTACCAACTCCTTAGCTCAATGCTTTCTGGAATTCATAAACTCCAATACCCTGGATCAACTTATCCACACCCCCACCAGGGTCAACAATATCCTAGACCTAGTCATTCCTAACATGAGTGACTGGTGTTCCACAGCTGAAGTCAACTCCTCATTGGTCCGATCCGACTATAAGCTAATCATCCTTGATGTCCACATCCCGCCCCACCCCCCATTAAGGAAACCATGGTAAGACATTTCTCCGAAGCCAGCTTCTTAAGACAGAAGTGGTGAACTTCATGACACCCATTCAGATGGACAAAGATGGACAATACAGTTACAACTGCTGAATCCTACACAAATGCACTCTATAAGCACTTACACGAGTGCATGGATCGTGCTATCCCAAACAGAACCAAGATGCTATCCTCCAAAAAAAAGGAAGTCAGTCTGGTGGTCCCCTGCCTTAAACAAACTGTACAACAGAAGGGAAGAAACTGTTGCAAAAGAGAGTAAAATCCCATGAGTGGAGGAGCTTCCTGGTCAGCCTCAGTAAGAAGCTGAGATCCCTTATAAGATCCTCCAAAGCTAGCTACGAAATCAACATCGCCACTAATTCTAATGACAACCACAAAGCATTCTGTAGCTATGTCAGGAATCTCGAAGGCAACACCCAGATCTGCTCTGAGTTACAGCACAACGGCACAAAAATTACAGAACCAACTGATACTGCCAACATCCTGGCAGATAGGTTCAGTGCTAACTTTACCCCCCCCCCTCACCCCCTAAAGGGCCCATCTCTATACAGGAAGAATGCAGAGTCCCTGTAATCACAGCTACGCAGGTAAAAGCTGCACTCTCTAAAGCCAAAAACACAGCATCCATGGGGACCGGACAACATCCCAGACTGCGTTTTACATGAACTTCAGAACAAACTGGCTCCCCACTTAAGCACCATGTTCAATAATAGCCTTGCATCAGGCTTTGTGCCCACTGAATAGCACACAGCAACAGTTATCCCACTCCACAAAGGGGGAGCCACCACTGATCCCGGGAACTATCGACCTATTACCCTGACGAGCCTGTTCTGCAAGGCCATGGAATCGATCATCATGGAACTCATAAACAGACATTGGTAACCTCCAAACTCTGGATCCCACCCAGTTCGGGTTTGTGAAAGGCAGCTCATGCCTCCTTAACCTGATCGACTTCTTTGAGGCAGTCACCAAAGCCGTCGATGAGGGTAAGGTGGTTCACACAGCCTATCTTGCCCTCGCCAAGGCTTTCGACACCATCCCCCATTCTGGAATTATAGCTAAATTCACTGAACTAGGTATAAATCCTTACGTCACAAGATGGGTTGCCAACTGGCTCACTGACAGAACCCACACTGTAAAAGTTGCAGACTCCAAATCTGACCTCAAAGCAGTGACAAGTGGAGTACCACAGGGTTCCGTCCTGGGACCTCTCCTGTTTGGTATCTACTTCTCTGAAGTGCAAGCTAACACAGAAGGCCTCTGGCTAGCGAAGTTTGCAGATGACTGCAAACTAGGAGTCATAGTCAAGTCCCCAAATGATGTGGACGTCCTACAGAAGGGCCACTCTGAGACAGATGTTAGAGCCATGGCCTCAAGCTCAATGCCAAAAAGTTCAGGTTCATCCCCTTTGGTGAAAACTCTGTACCCATGAACTACCACATAGACAGCAATCTACTTAACACCGAATGTGTGATGAGCCCTTGGGACCCAGGTGGACAGTAGTCTCTCCTTTGATAGTCACATCGCCACAATAATCAGGAAGTCCTCCTACATGGCACACTTCATCATAAAAGGGTTCTCATCCAGGAAAAGAGGTCATTGTTCCCCTCTACTCGACACTCATTAGACCCATTATAGAGCAAAATGCCCCTTTTGGAATGTACCTCACACAACATCTGCAGCAGCTGGAAAGGCCACAGAAGTACCTCACAAAGAGGATTACTGGCCTCAAACAAATGCCCTACACTGACCGCCTCAAAAAACTCCAGCTTTACTCCGTAGCATATCGCCTACTCCGTGGTGATCTCTGCCAAACATATAAAGCTATGTCAAACCCAGAGCTGTTGGACATGCTACACCTAAATAAATCCAATCCCTCCGAGCTACACGCTCTAGGGACTAAACCTTGTCACCACAATAAACAGGACATGCTGGAGGGATAGATTCCTGTCCCCCGAGACTTCCCATACTCTGGAAGAGGCTACCCATCTATGTCAAGCAAAGTTCTTTATTAGCACTCTTCAAGAAAAATCTTTATGAATGGATGGGAAATAGGAACTATACCCTGGGGATCACTTCTGTGTTTCTGCTCGACAGTGGCACAGGAAAATAACTTTCTTGGGTGGCGTAAGTCATGGAACCTTGTTGGCTTACGTAGACCCTTGGGCTGATAGCCTAGTACCTACCTATGAACATAGGCATTTTTATACCCCTAGTAGACGCCAGAGAATTTTTCCTTAAATAGACAGCAAATGTTGGAGTTGTGACAGGAAAGAAAGAGGTAATTGGGAACATATTTTAGAGGAGTACTGCGTTTCCAGAATTTAAGGATTCCCTCTGAGATGGACCGTCAGAGATGCTGGGTGGGCAGATTGGTATGACAAGGGAGATAATTTTTCTGAGCTATGATACAGAATCGGAACTGCCTAGACATGGTAAGGTCTTGCTGTGTCTAATTATGGTGGCTGCAAAAAAAGCTGTTACTAGAAAATAGAAATCAAAATCTAAACCAACTATACTAGAAGTAGCGAATATAGTAACAGAGATAAAACAACTAGAATTGAGATGTTTAAAAACAGGTAGGAGCAAACTACATAGGAAAAAATGTAAATTGTAGGAACAGTACATTCAGGGAAGGGATGAGGTTTAAAAGAAGGCAGAACTTAAATGAGCTATGTAATGTTTGACTGAAAATGGTTGTGTAGATAAGTGATGTATAATGTTTGCAACTGGAAATGTCAGTGTGGCTTGTGATGTAAAATGCTTGCAATTAGGATTGTGTTGGTGTGGTTTGTTTTCATTTAAACAAATGTACGATTTCCTGTGTCATAAGTGATGGTTTAATAAAGCTGATGATCTTCGAGTTTCACTGTTGCAGTCACCACCTGTGGGTTATCCCTGCTGTGGTAGCCCTCGGCCTGCCCAAATACCAGAAATAATGTTTTCTGCATCAGTTGCTGTCACTTGTAGACTGATGTCAGGTCGTCAGTGCTATAAAGCAAGGCAGCTGATGCCACTACATCAGTCTTTCTTGCCGTGGAGCCCCTAGCAGAAGCAGTTCACAAGTGTGCCGGTTGGTCGCTACCAGAACTCAGATTATAGCTGAGAACATCTAAAGTTAAGTACCCCGTTGGGGATCCTTTTTTCATGCACTAACTGATGTCCAAAAAAGTTAACAATTGTCTCGCCTGTGGAAAGCAGATCTCACACCAAGACTTCCATTCATACTGTGTCACTTGTTTAGGCCCAGACCACAACTTCCCCTGTTGCTGGTTCTGTGCCCTCTTTAATGAGAGAACCATTCGTCATAGAGCTCTTATGGTAGACAGGTATTTTCATAGTTCGTCTTCACAAATGGCGTCCATCAGCCAACAATCCGTAGACATTCCAAAAAAAGTAGGGATAAAGATAGAGAGTCCACACAAGGCTAAGCCTTCTGACGACTCTACCGCTAAGCAGGTTGTTAGCTCTCCGGAATTCAGTGAGGCGCTTTTGCAGCCCCTGATGCCCAATACGATATCTAAGCGGGTCTCTAATGAGACCCTTTCGAGTCTAGTATGCCACAGAAGTCTTCATCCTACGAGCCTTTGGTTGTGTCTGCCGCGGTTGGGTCTGGAGCCACGACGCAGGCACCGGCTACCAAGGAGGCCTTTTGCACTACCAGTTCTAGACAAAAACTGACGTCTTCTCATCTGACTACCGTTTCTCTCAGACCGATGGATACTCTTAGGCCTAGAAGCCAGGCCACTCCTAGAAAATCTACTTCTAGCCACCATCTTACTCCTGCTCCACCACCCCAAGCCCAAATGCTTAAGATGGCGGAGGATCTTATCTCCCTTATCAGTGACAGTCAGGCCACAACATCTAAAAGGAAAAGACACCCTTCTCTTGAACTAATGACAGAGCAGGATTCTGAGGAATCTGATTATTCAGATTTTGAAGAGGAACAGCCACCTCTGACTGCTTATGAGAATTCAGATGCAGAGGAATCCATTCCTTCTGCTTCCCCACCAGAAGACCTTTCCTTTGGGGAAAACCTTCACACCCTCAAGGAACATTTCCACTGAGAATCTCAGGACTTCCCTCAGTCTAAGGAAAGGCTTAGAGAGTTTCTAGACCTGCTCCAGCACAAACCCCTGGCCACCCCCCCCCTAGAAGTGGCGGATGATGTTTTCCATGAATCCAGCTTAGTCGCGGACGCCCTCCCACTTGCTCCCAGTAAATCTGACGGGTATTAGAGTACCAGATTCTCACAAGTACCTGTACAGAAATCCTGCTGCAGACCTGGAGGTCATTACACAGGGACCTAAAGGAGCTAGGGCTAGTTCTGCAAAGAATCCTGACAAGGATGCCAGAGCTGTGAACAGATGGGGTAAAAAAGTTTACACCTCTGCAACCTTAGCTATCCGCGAACTCAACTGTCAGTTCCATATGTTAAAATATCAAAACCACACTGAAGCTATTAAAGCAAAATATTTCTACCTTTCCTGAATGTGCTAATTTTAAAGAGTTAGCAGATTTACTGCGCACTACTTGCCAAGTGGCAAAACACTCTTTACACTGTGGATATGATGCACTAGAAGCCTCAAGCAGGGCAGCAGTGTCTGGATCTGTCATTAAGAGACATGCATGGTTGAAGGAACAACCTCTCCCTGATCATGTCAAGTCTAAATTAATTGATGCACCCGTGGATAAAGACTGCTTGTTTGGAGAAGAAGCAGATGAGGTGCTTAGAAAGA
Organism: Protopterus annectens; assembly: GCF_019279795.1. Classification (NCBI taxonomy): domain Eukaryota; kingdom Metazoa; phylum Chordata; order Ceratodontiformes; family Protopteridae; genus Protopterus; species Protopterus annectens. The sequence continues at coordinate 1,895,949,020 of NC_056735.1, forward strand.
TGGAAGACAAAGCAAAATCAATGACTGGACCCCCACGAATGGCAGCTCCACAAAAAGATCTTTTTGCAAGTCACTCAGCAGTGGGGAAATCTGGAGGTGGATCTCTGTGCTTCGCACCTCAACTACCAGCTAAAGAAATTCTGTACCAGGGAGTATCACCACCTAGTGTGGAAGGTGGTTGCCTTGACCTTCCCTTGGAACTCCCTCTTCATGTACGCGTTCCCTCCTCTGCCTCTTACTCCCAAGGTACTGATCAAGATAAGGGAGGAGGGATCAAAGGCAATTCTCATTGCTCCAGATTGGCCCAGACAGCAATGGTACCCCTTGCTGCGCAGCCTAACATCACAGCCTCCCAGGCAGCTTCCCCTGATCACAGACCTCTTGACTCAAGTGGTGGGGTGGTGCTACACCCAGACTTGTAGACAGTCAAACTGTCAGCATGGCTAATTCTCTAAAGGCAAGCAAGGGGCCACCTGTTAAGCAAACAGGTCCTAGATATTATCACAGAGGCCAGAAGGCCCAGCACCAGAAAATCTTACGCAGGGAAATGGAAAAGATTCTGCTCCTGGATCCAGTCCAGAGGGGCCAGTTCCTCACAACCTTCTGTCCCTCTTATTCTGGACTATCTAGCAGAGTTACTCAATAGTGGCCTCTTCTTCTCTTCTGTTAAAATCCAAGCCTCAGCCATTTCAGCTCATTTCTATAAAGACCAGCCCCTGTTCTCACATCATTTGATTAAACAATTCCTCAGAGGGGCTTCTAATATCAGACCTCCCAGAAGGCCACATACACCAGCCTGGGACCTGAATTATGTTTTGGAAAAACTAACCTTACCACCCTTTGAACCTGCTGTTTCAGCAGAACTGAAATACCTCTCCTGGAAGACTGCTTTCTTACTAGCTATCACCCCAGCCAGAAGGGTTTCAGAACTTCGGGCACTGATAGCCATTGAGCCCTTCATCATTTAGGACTAACCTCTCCTTTATGCCCAAGGTGGTGTCTAATGTGACTCTCAACCAGGCCATTCGTCTGCCCACCTTCTTCCCTAACCCTCAAAACAAGGGGTAAAGAATTCTGCACTCACTAGACATGCACAGACAGCTCAGATACTACCTGGACCATACTAAACCCTTCAGGAAAATGGACCAACTTCTTTTCAGCTTTGCTCCAGGGGCAGAGGGGAAGCCCATTTCCAAGCAAACCATTTCCAAATGGATATCACACTGTATCCATTTCTGCTACAGATTACATGGGAAATCCTCCCTAAGTCTATTCGTACCCATTTCACTAGAGCAGCCTCCACTTCCACAGCATTCCTCAGAGGAGTTCCCACCACGGACATAGGTTCATAGGTTCTTATGTTGGTACTAGGCTATCGGCCCTAGGGCCTATACAAGCCTGGCTGTAACAATTCCCTGGCTATTTCTTCCCACAGTATTTACTTCCCTGGACCCCTGTCTAGCAAGGCGACTGACGTGATCCCCGGGGTGAATTTCCTATCTCCCATCCAATCATCAAGGTTCCTTTTGAAGAGGGACAAAGAGGCACTCTGCTTGACATGTATGGGCAGTCTATTCCAGAGTCTGTGGAGTCTCTGGGTCAAGAACCTATCCCTCCAGCATGTTTTGTTCATTGTGATGACAAGGTTTAGATCCCTGGAGCGTGTGTCTCTGAGGGATTGGGATTTCTTTAAGTGTAGCATATCCAACAGCTCTGGTTTGACATGGCCTTGTCATTACAGCCGAGTGACGTCTCCAGGTGTTTCTGCAGTTGCCTCCTACTGCGCCTCTAGGCGTCAAATATTGCCTGTTCATATTTGCATTAATAATTCCAAAACCATGTTACATACAAGGTATCAGAAAATTTTATCTTGAAGCATACATGATGGCAAACACATTTGTACTGATATATCTTCTCTGTCAATGGGTATTTGTTAAAAATATAAGGTGAAAACTTTATTTTTAAATGCTGAAGCCACGCCCCCTGGGAGTTAAAGGTACACACTCAAAAGAGCTCTACTGGAGGGAATGCGCAGAGATCGCCTCTGAGTAGATGATATGCGACAGAGTATAGGTGGAGTTTTTTTAGACGGTCAGCATAGGGCATCTGCTTTAGGCCTGTGATTCTTTTAGTGAGGTATTTCTGTGGCCTTTCCAGTTGTTGCAGATGTCTTGAGAGGTACATACTAAATGAGGCGTTGTATTCTATAATGGGTCTCATGAGGGATGAGTACAGTGGGACAATGACCTCCTTTTTTCTGGATGAAAAGCTATTGGTGATGAGATGTGCCACATAGAAGGATTTCTTGACTATTGTGACGATGTGGTTATTGAAGGTGAGACCACTGTCCACCTGTGTTCCTAAGTCTCTTATCACACTTTTGGTGTTTAGTGTACTGTTGCCTATGTGGTAATTCACAGGTACATGTTTTTTCCCAAAGGGGATAACTACATTTTTTGGCATTGAGCTTGAGCCCATGGCTCTGGCACCAAGCATCTGTTTCTGTAAGGCCCTTTTGTAGAATATCCACATCATTTGGGGATTCGATAATGGCTCCTAGTTTGCATTCATCTGCAAACTTTGTTAGCCAGAGTCCCTTAGTGTTGGCCTGTACTTCAAAGAAGTAGATGCCAAACAAGAGCGGTCCCAGGACTGAACCCTGAGGTACTCCACTTGTCTGGAGCTGGATTTGGAGTCGGCTACTTTTACAGTGTGGGTTCTGTCAGTAAGCCAGTTGGCAACCCATTGAGTGATGTAGGGATTATTGCCCAGCTTAGTAAGTTTTTCTATGATTCCAGAATGGGGGATGATGTCTAAGGCCTTGACGACATCCAGATAGGCTGTGTGGACCACCTTACCCTTGTCCACAGCTCTGGAGACTGATTCGAAGAAGTCAATCAGGTTCAGGAGACAAGATCGGCCCTTCACAAACCCAAACTGCATGGGGCCCAGTGTTTGAAGGTTGCCAATGTCTTCCATGTTAATACATTCCATGGCCTTGCAGATCAGGCTTGTCAGACTGATGGGGCGGTAGTTACCGAGATCCAAGGTGGATCCTCCCTTGTGGAGTGGGATAACTGTAGCTGTGCGCCACTCAGTGGGCACGAAGCCTGTGGTGAAGCTATGATTAAACATGACACTTAGGTGAGGTGCCAGTTCATTTTGTAGTTCATGTAGTACACAGCCTGGGATGTCGTCTGGTCCCATGGATGCTGTATTCTTAGCTTTGGAGGGTGCGTGTTTTTACCTGTGTGGCCATTATTACCGGAATTTGGCAATCTTTCGGTAATGAGATGGGCCCTTTAGGGGGTGAGAGGGGGGTAAAGTTTGCACTGAATCAATCTGCCAGGATATTGGCAATATACTTGGGATCAGTATATTTAATGCCATTCTGTTGTAGCTCAGAGCAGATCTGAGCACTGCCATTTCGATTCTTGACATGGCTATAGAATGCCTCGTGGTTGTCTTTGGAATTTTTGGCAATTTTATTTTCGTAACTAGCTTTGAAGGATTTTATAAGGGATCTCAGCTTCTTATTGAGGCTGGTAAGGAAGTTTTTTGCATCCTGGGATTTTCCTCTTTTCTGCAACAGTTTATTCTTTTTGTTGTAAAGTTTGTTAATGGCAAGGGACCACCCTATTGGCTTCCTTTTTTTGGAGAGCATCTTGGTTCTATTGGGGATGGCACGATTCATACATGAGTGGATGTGCTCGTACAGTTCCTTAGTATAGGATTCAAATGTAGGATTCAGCAGTCGAACTTTCAGTTCCCATCTGCATGGGTGTCATGAAGTTTGTCACTTCTGACTTGAGTAGCATGAAGTTGGCTTTGGAGAAGTTTTTTATGGCGGTTTCCTTACTGGGGGGTGGGGTTGGAATGTGGATGTCAAGGGTGTTTAAGCTTATGGTCAGACCTGACTAACGAGCGGGTGACCATCGGTGTGGAGCATCAATTTCCCATGTTGGTAATGACCAGGTCTAGGATATTGGAACCCCTGGTGGGACTAAGGATTAGTTGATCCAGGGCGTTGGAATTTATGAATTCCAAGAACCATTGGGCAAAGGTGTTGGTACATGAGTAGTTTTCCCAGTTAATGGCAGGGTAGTTGACATTACCCAATATTAGGGTGTTTGGTTGTATCTTAATATTTTCCAGTATATTTAGAAAGGTGTAGTGAGAATCTTGGGGCATGGTGGGGGATCTGTAGCAAGCTACAATTTGGATTGCAGTCTTACCTAGTGTTAGTTGCACCATGTGAATTTTAGATGCATTGTGTTGGGCAACTAGCCTGGTGTAAATATCTTTGGTGAATATGGACACTCCTCCACTTTTAGTGTTTCGGTCCTGGTTTGGTGGCCGAAAAGTGGGGTTAGAGTTGTAGCCTGGTATTGCAGGGGTGCTCTCTGGAGCCTCGAACCAGGTCTCAGTTACTGCACAGGTATCGATGTTCTCCATTTTTAGGAGTGCCTCAAGACGGTGCATTTTGAGGTTTAGACTTCTAGCCTTGAGTAGCATTACCTTCAGATTTTGCATGCTTGTACCTGTTACGGTGGTGGTTTTGTCCTTTGAACTTTGCTTAAAAAGGCACTATAGGAGTGGCAAGAGCCTTAACCAGTAACCTGAATCCCAGGGGTGACAGGTGCAGATCATCTCTGGCAAAGCATCGTGGTCTGTCGATCATGTCGTCCCAGGCAGACTGATACTGGATCCCCTTTGAATGACACCAGAAGTTTAGCCAATTGTTGAAGTCAATCATTTTGTCCTTATACTGTGGTATCATTCTGGGCGAAGGCAGGATGCTACTCAGGGCTAGGATCATACCTGCCTGTGCCACATGATCTGAGAGCTCTTCCATGTTTCTCTTCATGTAGTCCAGGGAGGTATATCTCAAGTCATTCACTCCTACATGGACAATGACAGAGTCATATTTGTACTTGTGGAGTGACTTGAGTGCATGCATTATGTGGCGGATCCTGGCACCCGACATGCAGCTAACTGTAATTTTCTTGTTCAGCCTGGTGAGTGGGACATCAGTCTGCCTGACTATAGAGTCACCTATGACAAAAGTGGTGGGTACGTTGGCTTGCCTTAGGGGCTGTTGTTGGGTGGCACACTGGTGTTGTGAGCTGTGTGACACTTTGGTTATGATTGGTGTTTGCGTTTCAGCTGCGGAGGTCCTTGTTGCTTGGGCAGGTTACTGTTAAGGACCTCCACGTATGTGGGTTTATTGTTGCTATGTGTGGGTGTTGGTGGTGTGGGTTTAGAAGGGCTGTGTGTTGCTTGAGGTGTAGTGTGGGTGTTAACCTTCTCCTCTTGACTGTCTAGCTCAATCTTGGGTGGAGAGAGATTTGCTTCCAGTTTGGCTATGTAAGTGCATCTCTCACAGGTTGCAGTGTTGGGTGGTAGGAGGAAAGGGTTGTCTGTGTACATGAGGCAATTGCTGCATTGACCCAGTATGCCCAGATTCACCAGGTGGACAGGAGAAATCACCGGAAGCTGACCCTTGGACATGCCTGGTTTGGTGTTTTTTTTTTTTTTTTTTTTTTTTTTTAAAAGAGCTGTTTTCCCTTACCTTAGCAAGGTACTTTGCAGTTATAGGCTGTTTAGTGCCTGCGATTAATTTCTCCTTATTAACAAGGAGAGTTGAGTGCTTGTATCAGTTTAAGACTTCCTAGTGCTTTCCAGCAGGTTTTAAAGCAAATGCTAGTCACAAGGATGCTTAAAGGTAAGATATAAAAATGGTTTATCCTAAACACTGCAGTCTGCACTAGAGGAGTTAGATGTGAAAGTAGGTAACTTAAGTTTTATATGTCTAAAAAGTTAAGTTTTAGTGAAGAGTCACTATTTTTTAAATAGCAAGACAGATTGAAAGGGGTGGTCACTTTTGTATTATTGTACTATGGAATACAGTAGCATGGCAAATAAATGTAAATAATTGAAGGGGAGTGATTTCACAAAATGATAATTTTGTGCATACTCACACAAGCCAGTAAAAACAGAGAGGAAATTATATATATGGTCAGAGTAACATAAGGTGAAGGCAACTAGAAAAACAGTGGTGTTTACGAACACTACAGTAATTGGGTGGGAGGGTGGGGAAACATTTTCTGCCTGACTCTCAAGAGAGAGAGCTGTGGTCTCTTTTCAAGTTTTAATATGCAGTTAAAAGTAGAATACAAGTAAAGCACAAGGTAAATAAAACAAATAACAGTATTCAAAATACAGTAATACAACAAATAAAAAGCAAACTAACCTTTCCCTCACAGCAAAGTGTAGCAGAGTCTGGGTGAATCTTCCTAGTAAAGCTCTGAAATGTTTTATTTTACCCCTTAAATAGAAGGTTTAGTTCCTAGCTCCACCCCCTCAGTTCACAGATGATTAACCTTAACTGACCTGTTCTATTGACCTGTACAAATTTCTGCCTGACTCACAAGAGACAGAACTGTGGTCTCTTTTCAAGGTTTAATATGCAGTTAAAAGCAGAATACAAGTAAAACACAAGGTAAATAAAACAAATCACAGTATTCAAAATAGAAAAAGGCAATAAAGTAATACAACAAATAAAAAACAAAGTAACCTTTTCCTCACAGCAAAGTGTAGCTGAGTCTGGGTGAGCCTTCCCAGTAAATCTTGGAAGCTGCCACCTGGACCTCGGTCCACGCCTTTACAAAGCATTACCACCTTCCTCTTTTCTCTAAGGCTAGGGCAGGGTTTGCCTCTGCATGGCTTGCTTACCCATGCCTAGGTCTCTGACTAATCCTTCCTCCCCTCTCTTTAGCTTTGGGAATCCTCCCTCAGGTGATGACTGCAACAGTGAAACACAAAAAGCATAGTACAGTTGTGTACATGACTCGAACATCTACATTTATGGTGTATTCACTGTTGCAGTCCTGGTTTCCATCCCTCCTTCCCCCTTATGTCCTCTTTCCTCAGGGTGGTTTTTAACCACCAGGACTACTTTGCCATATTTCCTTGGGCTTCTGACTGGTTAAGGCAAATAAAAACCTGATGTAATGGCGTCAGCTGCCTTGCTTTATAGCACTGATGACCTGATGTCAGTCTACAAGCGACAGCAGTTGATGCAGAAAAACATTGACACCGGTATTCGGGCTGGCCGAGGGCTTACCATAGCAGGGATAACCCACAGGTGATGACTGCAACAGTGAATACACTTGAACATCTACATTTATGGTAAGTGTACACAACTGTACTTTTCTTGTTTTAAAATAAATTAAAAAAAAGGAAGGAATTTAATAATTTATGTAATGTTGCTTAGGTTATATGATTAACTAATATATGTGAAGTATTATGTTTGTAAATATGAACTTAATAGTTTGATTACTTTTATATAAATGTAAATTTGCCTATGTCACAAGTGATAATTCAATAAAGTTGTTTAAAAAATATATGTTTCTGTCCACAGGAATGGGCATACCTTGATTCCACTTATGGTTGTTGTAGTTCATCTGGGTCCTTTACAGTATCCCTTCCTTAGAAATGGTCCACAATCTGTACTGTCACATGGTGATATGTGAGATACTGCCTAACTCCTCCAGTGGTGCAGATGATCACAATGTGCAGCATTCTGAGGTCTGCCTTTTGATTGTGGCTCCCAACCCATGTCAGTCTGCTCCTGTTCGTAACACTGCTGGTTAGATGTAAACTATAAATCTTAAGATTCAAAATGAGTGAGAACTGCTGTATAACAACATCTTTTTGTACATCTGTAAATTAGTACTTCATTTTGCATTCTTTAATTTGCATATTCCATGTCACTCATTTTCATGGGTTCATTATTTACTTCATAATAGGAATTGGGTAGGAGTGTTCTCTTTCCCTTTTATTTGCTTTATACTTGGTCACTGGCAACAAAAATAAGGGACTCTTAGATTCAAGGGGATAACTGGTATAGTAACCAAGAAAATGTTGCTTATTTGCAGATGATATTCTGTAGCTGATAAATGTCGAAAAATAAGATTTCAGTGTTGTGTAACATTTTCAGGCAGTTTTTTTTTCAGGATATAAAATAAGTGAAAATAAAACAAAGGCTATAGCATTAAACTATTTCCCCACAAATTATATTAGCAATACCTGTATCTTTTGGCACAAGATAAAAGACAAAGGATATGTGGAGAGAGAATAAACAAAAGATAATGCAAACATTGAGAAGTTGGAAGTTGTTGACTATGGATTATAAAGTGCAAGCAGTGAAAGTGTTTCTAGTCCTTTTAGTATTATATACAGAACAGGCATACTTTTATAAACCAAAGGATAAGTTGTGGGCCATAATTAATAAAGTATTGAAATAATTTGTGAGGGAAAGAGGAAAGGAATTAAAAGGGATAAGTTGTTTCTATCCATAGAACAATGTGGTGTAGGATTACCAGATTTGAAAGGATACTTTAGAGATAGAGTTATCAAAGTGGAAGGAAATTATGTTGAAATGGGGGTGGGGGGTTACAAAATAAGTTAAGAGGATTTTGAATCAAGCCCTTAAGGAAAATAACAAGTCTTACAGAATATTAGTAGCAAGTAGCAGAAAGTATTTTAAAAACTAAGCCAGCACAGGAATTGAGAAAGAATATTTTACCAATAGGGATGACTGCAAGTAGGGCATAGAAAAACTGGTAAGGTGGGTCAAGGGTATTAGGAAGCAAATAGCTAGGGAGGGAAAGGTACTAGAGTGGGATTAGGTATAGCAGAAGATTGGACTGCGGATTGGTGACTGCCATCCCCACCAGGGATTTATAACCGTATATAGACAGAGAAAGAGATGGGAGCATGCTGAGTGACCAGCTGTAAGTTTAGAAGAGGAGCTGCTGTAAAAATGGGATGATTAGTAGGGCATATAAAATAACGCATGATAACTATAAGAATCATTCAGAAGTGGTTAGAAAAAACTGGGGAATGAGAATGGAAAGGCATTATTATTATACAAAGGAACCGTGGGAGGATATTTGCATGGCTCCCAGGTATGCAACAAAGTCTAGAAGGTTTGTTTTTTTTTATTATCAGACTTTCAACAGTTTTTACTCTAGTAGAAAGTAAATGTTGGAGGTGTGATGGGAAGTGAGGGTTAATTGAAAATTATAGTTTGGGAATGTGAATGAGTTGGCAAAATTTAAAAATTCCCTAGAGTGTGTTTTGCCAGAAATGTTGGGGAAGCAAATTACAGTATCTAAGGAAGTTATTCTTTTGAGCTGGGATATTGAAACTAAATTGTCTGTATATGGTAAGACCTTACTAAGTTTAATGTTTTTGGCTACTACAAAAAGTTACTATTAAATGGAAATCTATATCTAAACTATCTGTAACTTGAGTTGTTGAATGTTATAAAGGAAATAAAAACTACATAAAAATAAATAGAATTTGTGGGAGCAATACATTCAGAATAATGTTCAGGAAGAGGAGTGAAATTTCAGGGAAGACAGGACTTCAACAATTTTATGTTAGACTGTTCATTGTTAGAATACATATGTGTAATGCATTAAAATTTTTGCAGTGGTTTGTTTTTCTTTTGTATTTAATGCATGTGTATCAATGCCATTACTAAATATATGTGAAATAAATAGAGGTGTTAAAAAGGTGCTTATTAACATATTAGCTGTGAATTATGCAAGACACCATATATAATTATGTAAAAGTTGACCTCGTATACAAGTCAAGGGCAATTTTGAGACCAAAAACACACTTAAATGCACTGACCCGTGAATAATTCTGTGCATTAAAAATGAGTGTGACATTGAGTTTTACATTGTGGAAAATGTTTTTAAGGTTGTGATGCTTGAACAGTAAAGTGACAATAACAGCAGTAAAGTAAGGTTTCCTTTCACGTGGACATCTATTCTGAGATTGCCTACTCTTTCCTAAGCAGTACTGATATCAGAATGTCATGGATAATCAGAGAATCAGTGAATAAATAAGGTAGTATCCTGTTTAATCCCCACTTCACAAAGTAACATGATATGGCTAGCTAGTCCATGTTTTATTATGCGAGATAAGCATTTACTTCTTTTTTCTTTCCTTATAATCACAGTGATTGGGATTGGGTGTGTGGCTATAAATGATAGCAGCAAATTGAAATGCATTACATGGCCATCTTAGCAATCATTGAGTGGATGTTTGGATTTGAATGACAACAGTAAATTGAAACACATTGCTTTGGCCATTATGGAGAATTGGGTGGGGAATGGGTATCTGTGACAGTAGTGAAGTAGAAAAAATTACTGCTGACACTATAGTGGTGGGGTTGGGGTTTATGACTATGAGCGACAGCAGCAAATTTAAATACATTACTGTAGCCATTATTGTGACTGAGGTGGGCTTGTGTGGCTGTGAATTACAACAGTAAATTTTATTTACATTATAGTGGACATTGTTTGTTTAGTTTCTTCATGATTATGGAAGTGATCAATAGTAACCGGAGTTGTATCCTTAATCATTAAAAACATTAATTTGTATCTTCAAGGATAGTTCTTGTCTTGTAGGTATTTTGATTGAACACCAGATTTTTCCTTTAATTAGCTTATGACCCATGCATAAGTTGATTCCATTTTTAAGGCTAATTTACTGGCATACATTTTTAAATTTGTACATGTCATTGTTGCCTCACAGCAAGAGGTTCTCCTGTTCAGTTCTCGGCTAGAGCACCTTCTGTGTGGAGTCTGCATGTCCTCCCCGCGGTCGAGTGGTGTTTGAAAGACGTGCGTGAATGGGCATGCCTTCATTGAATGTTGGGTGTCGAGCTGGTACCTCGGCACCGTAAAAATCTACTGTCAATCATTAGTGGACCGGAGTTCCGCTGTGGCGACCCATAACCGGGAAAAGCCAAAAGAAGAACATGAGTTTATGTAGTGTGTGTATGTATTACGTGTATATTGTGTGTGTATATTTTTTAATACCCGATTAGGTTTATATAGTCGAAAAGCCTTGTATGATGTTTGCTAAACCTAGCTTCACAGGCCTAGAATTCAGGAAATCCTATAGCTTATTGATATTTTTCTGAGTGGTTTGTTTGGGAAAGGTGCTAGTTTTTTTTTTGGGGGGGGGGGTAGGTTATATTCCTTTTCAATTAGGCTCACATTCCTCACTAGTGGTGTTGCTAAGTTATCTGTAGGATGGATACAGAGTAAATCTAGAAACTAATACACCACTGCAAATAAATGAAAAAAAGTGAATTACTTAAATTTCCTCAGGTCAGTCCCCCTGTACTTCTCACTCTGCATCTTTATATGTACTACCTCTGGTAGCACACAGCCTCAGAATAAGGGGAAACTCCCTTACCTTTGTAGTTCTGTGCTCTTAACTCATTGCACTCATCTAGGACGGAACTGAAATTTGACTGAACTTGATTAACGAATCTCTATTCAAGTCCACATTGACTAACAGTAGGAAAATGATACTTTTATATTTATTCTTCAAACTTCAGTGGATTTAACAGAAGTTAGATAACTATTAAATCATATTAGAAACCACAAACATCGTTTGTTACTTCCAGGAGGTATGGCTGGCAAAGTTTTAAAAAGTGGACTAACAAAAATATGAAGTATATAAACAATTGCTATAATAATTTGTCAGACTTCAGAACTTGGGAGTAATTATATCCTAGTTATCTCAGAGAATATTAAGCTGTTACAGTGAAACATGGGTCTACCTTTCAACTGTCCAAATTTCCACAGAATGTCCAGATTTTTACCTCATATTTTTGGTCTCTTCCTCATAAAATGTGTGGTTTTCTGGCACGTCATTGAGGATTAAAATCCTTAAATAATGACAGACATTTAAGTTTTATATTTCATATCCTTCAAAAATGCATGCTAATGCAAAGCTGGCTATTCTAGGAGCTTTCTAAATTTGTAAGAGCAATTTTTAAATTCTGTCCCTGTTTTGGGGCCTTTGCCCCCCCCCCCCCCCCCCAAAAAAAAAAATATATTTGGCTTTGTCCAAATTACTTGCACTAAGAGATTGTGAGGTTATGATCAAGGAGATGAAAGATAAAATTGTTAAAATTCAAAAAAGGTACTAGGATATGTACAGCTGTTGCAGCGTGTGTACCTTTTGCACTATGTAAAAAGTGTGGAGCACGTGTTTTGTTAGGACAAATCCTGCCCCTGCAAAAAAAAGAAGTTTAAAGGAGAACAGCAATGTTTACTCTTCTGCATTTTCTTTTTTGTTTTGTTATTGAATCTTAGGATTCTGTCCCACTTTTCAGTTTCATATGTGTTATATTTCTCCACATACTGTCATACACATTGTTATGGTTCAAATCCTTTCCATTTATATTCCTGTTTAAGGACTGTGTGCAAACTTTGTGTGTCACCTTTTCTTTTTGTAATTATGCTCTCACTATGTGAAGTGGGCTTCTTGATTGTAAAATGAATGAATTTTACTTTAGCTCAGCGGAACTGTACTTTTTAAGTATAGTAAATTTGTACTGGTTATTTATTGTAGGCTGAACAGCTGTCCATTTATGTCCTGATTCCATGTCATGTGACTTAGAATGTTAATGATGTCATTGTTAGGATATACAGTTTGACAGTCTGTAGTAGCTGTGTGTTTTCTATAGTCTATAGTAGATGTCAGTATACAAATGCAGCACAGTAAATCAGTCAGACAAATCACCAAATAAATGCAGTTATATTCAAGTAAAAGCAAATTAGAGCAGAACAAGATTCCTTGTACAGTGTGCAATGTTTTTTTATTATCCTATGGTAGACAACTAGTAGTGTTGCTTCTATGCTACTGTACTGTATGCCAGTCATTTACACTTTTTCAAGGAATCTTATTCTGTTCTAATTTGCTTTTACTTGAAAAAAAATGTGTTGATTTATTGTCTGTTTGGTTGTGCAGCATTTGTATGCTGAAATCTGCAATATATTGCAGAGAACACCAATCCACTAGTTTGTCAAACTATATCCTAACAATTGCATCATTAAAATTCTAGGTCACATAACATGTAATCAGGAAGTAACTGGACAGCTGATCAGCCTACAATAAAACAGAAATACAAGTTTACCATGCTTAATGAGCACACTTCTTCTGAAGTAATTAAAGTAAATATAAAAATATTGTTTTCTTTCATCTTATTCCCATGTACTACTTTTCCCTTCATGTTTTCATATTTCTTCACACCTTAAGGTATAACATATTCCCTATTGTTTGCAACTGTCTTTCTTACCTTATCTACTTCCCAGGAAAAATGCATCGATAAATAAATTGTAGGATGTTTTTATTCAAACCTCCTCTTTCTTTTTTTTATCACGTATCACCCTTTTCACTAGATTCAGTCTTGATCCCCAAATAAGACTAAAAAATATATATTTCTATCCTCCATGTCTCCATTTTAGCTAACATGTACATCACTCTAAATGTGCTTGATGTTCTTCATCTCACATTGCTGCAGTCCTTACACTTGGGTAGTCCGCTGTCCTCGGTCGGCCCGAATATCAAAGTATAAGGCTGACGTCGGTCAAGGCGCATTAGACTGACATCAGGACGTCAGGGTACAAATGCGCATGACCGACGTCATATCCTCAGTCTTTTTTGCCGCATGGTCCGATGCAGAAGCAGCGTTGCAAGTGCCGTTCGGCGTTCTGAAATTTTTCGAATTCGGAGTTTCAGACCGAGTCAAAGTTGGCTAAGTACCCCGTTGGGGAATATTTTAGTTTTTTCTTGCCTCAGTGGTTTACCGGATGTCAGAAAAAGTGAATAACTGTATTTCTTGTGGGAAACAGATACCGCATAGAGATTATCATACTTTGTGTATTCCTTGTTTAGGGCCTGAGCACGACGTTGTTGGGTGTCGCTTTTGTGCTAGATTCAATAAGTGCACTATTAAGAGAAGGTTAGATTGTGCCAGGTTAGTCTTCGGGAAGCGGTGCAATTATAATATGCCGTCGGATGCTCCGGCGTCCGCTTCTTCGAAGAAGCGCAAGGATAAAGCAGCTAAGCCCAGGCAAGACGAGTCGTCCGTACCGGACGCCGGTTCTTTAGAGGTGTCGGTGGAGCCGGTGGTTCCACCGGAGGTTTCTCTGGAGTCCCACGGGGAGACCTTGTTATTGCAGGATGTGGCCTCTCAGGAGGCAGGTCAGGCTGAAGGGGCTTTTAAGGTTACTGTACTCCCCTCCCTTCCTAGGGTGGTTAGGCCTTCTCATTCTGTTTCCAAGGCTTCTCCCAGAGGCAGGCCAGGTTTAGCTTCAGTTGGTGTCACTCCTAGTTCTTCAGGGTCTGTGCCCAAGAAGCATATGCTTAAAATGGCAGAAGATTTGATTACTTTAATTAGAGGTTCTTTGCCCCCTCCTGATAAGAGGCCTAGGGTGGAACCTGAGTTGGGAAGTTTTGAGCAGGCTTCAGATGTTTCAAAGTCTTCGGCTGAAGACTTGCAGGAGTATTCTCCTTATTCTGATTCTGATGTGGATGATTCTACTCCTTCTGCTTCTCCTCCTGAGGATTTTTCTTTTTCAGAGACACTTCATTCCATGAGGGAGCATTTTAAGTGGGAAGGTCAGGACTTCTCTGATTCCAGGAAAAGGCTTAGGGAATTTTTGTTTTTACCCCAGCACAGGCCTTTGGCTATACCTCCTGTTCTGGATGTTGTGGAGGATGTGTTTGCAGAGGCTTCTCTTAATCCTGATTCTTTGCCTCCTGCTCCTGTTAAGCCGGATAGGTATTATAGGGTGCCTGAAGCTCATAAGTATCTCTTTAAGAGTCCTAGGGCGGACCCAGAAACTGTTAGTCAGGGGCCTAAAGGTGTTAAGGCTTCTGTTGTTAAAAATCCGGTTCCTCCAGATAAAGAGGCCAGGGCTTTGGATAGATGGGGAAAGAAAGTCTATACTTCTTCCACCCTAGCTATGAGGGCTCTGAATTGCCAGTTTCACATGTTGAAATACCAAAACTATCTACTTTCTCAATTGAAGTCTAAGGTAGATGCTCTGGCGGAAGGTATTGAGTGTAAAGAGTTACAAGATTTGGTACATGTCTCTGAACAAGTGGGTAAGCATTCTTTGCAATGTGGTTTTGATGCTGTACAGGCCTCGTCTAGGGTGGCGGCCACTGGGTCAGTTCTTCGCAGGCATGCCTGGCTGAAGGATCAGAATTTATCTGACCATGTTAAGACAAGGATTTTAGATGCTCCTTTACAATCTGATGTGTTGTTTGGTTCACCTGTTGAGGCAGTCTTAAAGAAAATGGAAGACAAGGCTAAGTCTATGCAGACTGCTAAAGATTTTTTGCAGGTTCAGCCTCCGAAGTTTAGCAGAAATTGGCCTACCAAGGGGTGGACGTATCCTTCTTATGATTCCCAGTCTAGGGGTAGGTCTAGGTGTGGTAGGGGCAGAGCTCAGGGCTCTTTCAGGCCTAGAACAGGGAGTTCACCTGCACAGTCTTCGGGTGAGGGCAGGGGTCAGTCCTTTCGTAAACAGACCCAATGACCTACCTTTTCAGCTGCCAGAGCCTTCTCGTCTGGCAGCACCTTTGGGAGGAAGGTTGGCACTTTTCAAGGAAAATTGGAGTTTAATTACCCAAGACAGATGGGTATTGGATATCATACACCAAGGTTACAGGTTTTATTTCCATACTTTGCCTCCTTTCAAAGGCATGCCAGACGTTCCTCCTCAGCAAAGGATAGAGGCTCACAAACAGATTTCTCTGCTGTTCCAAATAGGAGCCATACAACCGGTCCCTCTGTCAGAAGTGGGCCTAGGATTTTATTCTCGCCTGTTCCTAGTACCAAAGAAGGGGAACACGTGGAGACCAATTTTGGATTTATCTATCCTCAACACTTATCTGGACATTCCCAAGTTCAAAATGTTGACGTTACAACAGCTTTTACCTCTGCTGGGCAAAGATCACTGGATGGTGACTCTGGATCTCAAGGAGGCGTACCTTCATGTTCCTATCAGGCTAAGTTGCAGGAAGTATCTACGTTTTCGGGCTGGGACTTCTCATTATCAGTTCTCTGCATTGCCCTTTGGCTTATCTACTGCACCCAGAGTGTTCACGAAGGTTCTGGCTCCAGTGATAGCTTTCTTCAGGCTAAGAGGAATACAGATCTATCCTTATTTGGACGATTGCCTGATTCTGGCTCAAGGAAAGGACGAACTTCTTCATCATCTACACTATGTGATAGCAGTGTTAAGATGCCTGGGGTATTCTGTGAACGAAATAAAGTCCAGTCTAGTACCCTCTCAGGACATGTGCTTTCTGGGTGTGAGACTGAATACAGCATCCCAGATGGCCTTTTTGACCCCGTACAAACAAAAGAATCTTTCTCTTTACTTCCATCAATTGTCTCATCAGTCCAGGCTGACTGCAAGGACAGTCCTTCAAGCCTTGGGGTTCATGGCATCTTGTATTCTGGTGCTTCCCAATGCCAAACTGCATATGAGGAAGCTACAATGGTATCTCAAGATGTATGGACACAGCACTGCCAAGATATGGACACTGTCATTCAGATAATACCTTGCATTCAAAAGGAATTTTTGTGGTGGGCTCAGGAATGTCACCTAAACAAGGGACTCTCTGTGACCCGGCCAGAGGCGAGTCAGATTCTAACGAGAGATGCCTCAGACAAAGCTTGGGGAGCTCATCTAAATGGAAAGTGGATACAAGACACGTGGCCTGCCAGACTTCTACATCTACATATCAACCTGAAGGAGATGTTAGCAGTCCAATTTGCATTAATAGCTTTCAAGGATTTACTTCTTCCAGGGCAGGTGTTGATTCTAACAGACAACACAACTGTCATGTGGTACATCAACAAGCAAGGGGGAACACATTCTTATCCTCTGTGCAGACAAGCAATGATTTTGTGGGAGACTGCTCTCAGTTTAAAGCTAAATCTTCAGGCAAGGTTTCTGCCGGGAGCACAGAACTCCTTAGCAGATGTGTTGAGCAGACAAATTATGGATCCCCACGAGTGGAAATTGGATCCTCATGTATTTCAGAAATTGACAGTGTCATGGGGAACTCCAGACATAGATCTGTTCGCTTCTCCACTAAACTACCAGCTGCCAATGTTTTGCACAAAAAGTTTTCATCCCACAGCTTGGAAAGTGGATGCTCTTTCATTCAATTGGAGCAATCTTCATGTGTATGCCTTTCCACCTCTGCCTCTCCTCCCAAAGGTACTTCTGAAGGTCAGACAGGACAGGCCAAAGATGATTTTAATAGCTCCAGATTGGCCTCGACAGCATTGGTACCCACTACTGAGGAGTCTGGTACGGGAGCCTCCATGGCCTTTACCTTAGATTCCACACCTGCTGTCTCAGGAGAACAGTCATTTACTCAATGTCAAATTTCACTCTCTTCACCTGACAGCCTGGCATATTCTGTTTTAAACCCTGGAGGGTTTCAGCTTCCACAGCAAGTTTTGAATGTTATTTTGGAGGCCAGAAGGCCTAGTACAAGGAAAGTGTATGCAGATAAATGGAAGAGATTTTTATTTTGGAGTGCAGCAAAAGCATTTGATGTTTCTAAGCCTAATTTAAGTGTGGCTCTTCAATATCTTACTGAGTTACTGGACAAAGGTTTGTCCTTCTCTTCTATTAAGATTCATGCTGCAGCAATTTCTGCTCACTATGATTGTGACCCACCATTGTTTTCTCATCCTTTGGTTAAGCAATTCCTTAGAGGGGCAAAGAATATAAGACCCCCACGGAGAGCTCCTACTCCTGCTTGGGATCTCAATTTTGTGTTGGAGAAACTAACTCTACAACCTTTTGAGCCTGCAGCTACTGCTGAGTTGAAATATTTATCATGGAAGACTGCTTTTTTGTTAGCCATTACCTCTGCGAGAAGGGTTTCTGAATTACAGGCCCTTATGGCAGTTGAGCCTTTCTTAATTTTCCATAAGGATAGGGTATCTTTGCGTACTAATCCTTCCTTTATGCCTAAAGTGGTTTCTAGTGTGGCTTTAAACCAAACTATTCATTTGCCTACCTTTTATGCAAACCCCAAAATAAAGGGGAAAAGATTTTGCACACTTTGGATATACACAGGCAGTTGCGATATTATTTGAGCAGAACTAAAGGGTTCAGGCAGTCTCAGCAGTTATTTGTTTCTTTTGCTTTGAGTTCTCAGGGCAAGCCTGTGTCAAAACAAACTATTTCTAAGTGGATTGGGTTTTGCATTGCTTTCTGTTATTCCCATCATGGCAAGGAGGTTCCAGCTGGGATTAGGCCTCATTCCACTAGGGCTACTGCCACCTCAACAGCTTTTTTAAGGGGGGTGGCAACTAAAGATATTTTGGAGGCAGCTACTTGGAGTTCAGTGCATACTTTCTCTAAGCATTATCACCTTCCACTTTACTCTAAATCTAGGGCTGGTTTTGCCACTGCTATTTTACAGGGCATTTTGGCAGCTCCTGCTTCTTTATAGTTGTGCCATCCTCCCTTACCTCTGCTTTGGGATTCTACCCAAGTGTAAGGACTGCAGCAATGTGAGATGAAGAACATAGTACAGTTTTGTACCTACCATAAATGTAGATGTTCGAAGATCCACATTGCTGCAGTCCAATTTACCCTCCCTCCTTCCCCTCTGTAGTTAGAGGCGGTTGTGTGGGTTGGATTGTAAATATTGTGTATATTGTATATATTGTACATATTATTAGTGCTAGGGTGGTTGGTTGGTTGTTTGTTGTCTTTGGGTTTTGACCTTTCTTGTTGGGTCTTCTGACATCTGGGGCAAGAAAAGACTGAGGATATGACGTCGGTCATGCGCATTTGTACCCTGACGTCCTGATGTCAGTCTAATGCGCCTTGACCGACGTCAGCCTTATACTTTGATATTCGGGCCAACCGAGGACAGCGGACTACCCAAGTTTAAGGACTGCAGCAATGTGGATCTTCGAACATCTACATTTATGGTAGGTACAAAACTGTACTTTTTCCTAATATGTAATTACCATACACACTTGTTTTGTTAAATGACAGATTAAAACTTCTCTACTATGAAAGCAAATGATTTATTTCAGCAATATTTTCAACTGTTCTGTTACATTTTCAATCTGTCCAAAATTTAGCCCTAATACACTTAATTCTTCTTAGTATAATGTATTCCACTTATTTTCTTAGTTTCACCACACCCTTTGATTTTTGCTTTATTTAACTGTAATCCAGCTTTCTTTAATAATTCCTCTACTCATATTACCACTTTACTTATCCACATCTAATTTTTAGCCACAATCACTAAATCATCTGCATCAACTTCCAAGATGGCTGCACACTGACCAAACCATAACTTCAGATCTCCCAGCCCAGTGGGAAAACAGAAACTGTGAAAAAGGAGTTCCATTGAAAATGTTTTTGTAAAATTCAGTTACTGACTAGTAAATGCACTGTCTGAATGCCAGCAAAGAAAAAAAATTGGAAAATCTGAAAGAAAATTGACCAGAAAAGGTAAAAAAACACTCTCTGGGAAGGATTCTGCAAATGCTCAGCAAAAAGCAGTTCAAGCCACAGCTTTGGTTCAAGAGACTGCTTCCAGTAATTTAAAAGAAAAAGTAAATTGTATGTACTCATAAAAGATTAAAATAAATGAAACACTGAAAGAATATATCAGTTCAAACAAGAGAAGGTTGGAAAAATTAGAAGCTTTAACTTTACCCATTCAGATGAACTGATTAAAACTATGAAAATCAGATGCTGGCATGAAGAAAAGCCTGGCTGAATATGAGGTTTCTCAAGTAGTGATGGTTAAGAAAATAAAGTTAGAGAACAGAGCGCACAGAGAAAACCTGGGATTTTCTGCTGTATTAGAGAAACTGGAGGGAGCAGACTGTATTAATTGTATGAAAGCACAAATAATTAAATGGGCTGGTGTTCCACAGCAGAAGTTAACTAAAAAGGCACGATGAGTGTATGCTCCAAATCTGGCCGTGAGAAGGCAGCCACAAAGGGGGAAAGTAACCGTAAGTAAAACATTCTTATTTGTATAAAACATTTCATGATATGGACTGCATGTTGTATACACTAAAAACTGTTTTGTGTATGCCTGTTGTACATGTATAGGATATTACAGTAAACAAGTACTTTTTTTAGTTGTAAGAAATACAGGTTTTACAGTATAACAAGAAAAAAAGGCTGGACAAAAGCTAGTTTAAGGTTCATATAGTGTGATCTTAGGCTAGTGAGATGTAAAATGCACTGATTATATTATATGTATAATTAGGGTATTTCCTTTTACTAGGGTGATTGTCTAGACAACTACTTTTGGCTTAAGCTGTAAACAGGTGTTTTTGTAAGCATGTAAGCTTTAAAATAAGACAAATTTTTTAAAGCCGTGAAAATGATAAGCTGCAACTGCAAAGATATTAGCTTGTTTGTTTTGCACTGGCAAATGTTGAGTAGAGTTGAGATGTCTGCAGCTGAGGGCAGCTGTGCATTCTTTTCTGAGTGAAGTGTGCGAAGACTTATTGTAGAGTGCATTTCCATGGAGACAAGCTTGTCTGCAGGTGCAAGCAGTTAATTTTAAGAATTCTGAGTATTCTTTGCTGAGGGAAATGCAAAATTTAAAGATGCAGTGGCAAGCATTTCATTGAAAAAATTGTTTGAAATTATGGGAAGTGAATAAAAGAGACTGCAATCAATTTAAGTGCTAGAATGTGAATGGACTTACAGGTATAGATAAAAAGGAAAGAGTATCGGATTACATTAAGAAATGCAGAGTGGAAATAGTGCTGCAGAGGACACATTTGGAAAGAGTTGAGTATGTGAATTTGATAGAGAGGATTCAGCAGAATATCAAGGACAGAGGAAAAAGGGAGTAATTATTATTAATTGCTAGGAGAACTCCAGTAGTGATAGATGAGGAAAAAAAGGCAAAAAAATATAGATTTGTGGTATTAAGAGGCTATTGGCAGGGGAGGAGGATTACAATGGCATGCATTTATATTTCTCTGAAAATTAATGTTATGGAGCTTAAGAAAATTTGTGGAGAAATCAGCTTAATGCAGGGAATATTATTTTTAGGTGGCGATTGGAATTTGATTTAGAATAGTGAGGTTGTATCGGAGGGAGCTAGAAGGGACAGTATAACAAAAGAGGGTAGATTTCTGAAGAAATTTTTGAAAATATTTGGTATGGAAGATGTGAATTCAGTAGCAGGCACTCTTACAGAATTTACATGTTATTCCCCAAGGTGCAATAACTGGGATAGACTAGACAGAAATTATATTTCACAGGAGCATTTGCATTTAATTGAAAGCTTTGACATACCTCAAATAAATATTTCTGATCATGCACCAATAAAAAGATATAAAAATGCAGAGTAATGAAGTAAAAAAAAATACACTGGCATTTTCTCACCTACCAGTTAAAAAGAGAGGAATGTAAGGATTGGGTAATGAAAATTATTCGAGTTATAAAGAAAGATAGAAATATCTTCAGAAGTTATAGCTAGTGACTGGGATAAAAAGAAAATGGAATTTAAAAATGGGCTCAAAATAAAACAGAGAGAGATGGTTAAGAAGTAATAGAAGTTACTTAGAGGGGCTGACAGAGGTTGAAGTATTGCATAATACGGGGATCTCACAATACAAGATGATGAGCAGATGCACTGTGTTAAACCAAAAATAAGGGAGTATCTGGATAATATGTAGGAGTTTAGAAAGACAACCGTTAAGCAACTATGTTTTGATAACTCCAGAGCACAAAAAAAAAACTTAGCATAACTACTTGGGCAACAGAATTTTAAAGGGGTGAGGGGCACACTGTTTGTCTCACAATGAAGTCTCCTATGACTAATATGTTGGGTTTATGTTTAGGCCTTAGTGGCTGTGAGACATGGGTGTGTGGACTGTGTGCTGTGGTGGGCAGTGGAGTTTACGTGCATTTATGCCTCTGAGGTCTAGCTACAGGCCTGCAAACTCCCTAGTGATGTGGACATCCTCCAAGAGGGTCTCACCCAAACAAATGACTGGTGCCAGAAACATGGCCTCAAACTGAATGCCAAAAAATGCATCATCCCTTTTGGGGAGAATGACGCCCCCACAAATTATCATATTGATAATAAGGCACTAAGCACGCAATCAGTCGTGAGGAACATGGGAATCCAGGTTGATAGCAAACTGACTTTTGACCACCACCATGGCTTTCTACATGGCTCACCTCATTAGTAAGGGTATCTCATCCAGGTACAAGGTGGTCATAACATCCCTGTATTCTTCCCTTATAAGACCGATTATTGAATACAGTGCTCCTTTCGGCATGTACCTCACAAAGCACATGCAGAAGCTGGAGAGATCATAGAGATTCCTCACCCAAAGAATCCAGGGCATCAAACATCTGCCCTACACAGATAGGCTAAAATGTCCTGTCCCTCTATTCAGTCAGAGGTGACCTTTGTCTGGCATACAAAGCAATCTCAGACCCTGCCTTGATGGGACTGCTGCATGAATGCAAGTCAACAGCCACTCATGTAACCCACACATGAGACCTCAGTCTGGTCTTTGACATCAATAGGATTTGTTGGCGGGACAGATTTGTTTCCCAGAGACTCCCCCTTTTGTGGAATAGACTCCTTCTCCACGTAAAGCAGACTACCTCATTAAAAAGTGCAACCTGGATAACTGGATGGGGAACAGAAAATACACCCCTGGGATTCCACCCATGTCCTTGCTGGACAATGGCATAGGGTGCTGACTTGGAACATGGGCTACATTTTTGGCTAAGCTTGTAAGGGCCTCAGGGCAAATAGCCTAGTAACTTCCTATGATCCTGTAACAAAAAAAAAAAAAAAAAAAACAGAAATCCTGTCAAAGTCTTAGAGGTATTCCTGAAATTTTCTGAAAATTTGAATAAAGCAGAGAAATGTAGAAATCAAGATAGAACACAAATGGAAATATTTATGAAGGACTTAACTATGCCAAGGTTAGAGGTGGATGAGGCTCAATGACAAACAGTTAAGATAGGAGATGAGATAAAAACAGTGATGTATAGTGAATCTTCAGGAGAGTATCCAAGAACAGATGGTATTCCTGTGGAAGTTTGAAAATTAGGATGGAAGAAAGGGATAAAGAGCTGGGAAGACTTTAACAGTATTTTAAATGGAGGGGAAGCACCAACATCTTGGAAGAAAGCTGTGATGGCTATGTTGCTTACAGATGGCAAAGACCCTTCACACCCCATTTCATATAGACCCATTTCAATTTTAAACCATGATTATAAAGTGTTTATATCTGTCCTAGCTAAAAGAATGGCAAAGGTGTTACTGAAATTGATAGATATGAATCCATGTGTTTTTGTGGCGGAGAAGCAAACATTTGACAACGTTAAATAGAAAAATGATAATCGGAGGAAAGCAGAATGTAAGAAAAATACCACTGTTGTTGGTAGGTCCGGATGCAGAGAATGCATTTGACAGAGTAATCATATTTTATGAGTAGGGCATTGGAAGCATTTGCATTCACTGATGAGGTTAATTTGAAGAATATATGAAGGATCACAAGCAAGAGTTAGTGGGAGTGTTCAGCTAAGCTGTGTTTGAACAGAAGAACCAGGCAGAGATGTCCTCTTTCCCCTTTATTTGCTTTATATTTAGAACCATTGGCAAAGAAAATAAGGGACTCAGAAATACAAATATATAATTGGTATGGTCCTCACAGCAAGAGGTTCTCCAGTTCGATTCTTGGTGCCTTCTGTACGGAGTCTGCATATCCTCCCTGCGGTCGTGTGGGTTTCCTCTGCATGCTCTGGTTTCCTCCCACATTCCAAAGACATGCAGTAGGTGGAGTGGACACGCTAAATTGGCTATAGGCATGAGTGTGTACAAGTGAGTGGTACGGATTAACTACAGTGCCAGGACTAGCCACCCGGCAGTATAAACCTTGGCTCGAGATGATTGTCACTGTTGAAGTGACACCTCGACCCCATGTGCAAAATGAGAAAAAGGGGTTGAGGATGGATGATGGAATTGCTATGGTAATTGAGAAAATAACTGATAATTTCAGAAAAGGACATGCCTCTTTTGTGGAACATTTTGAGATAGTTTCAAGTTTTTTTGGGATATAAAATTAATGAAAATAAAACAAACGCTGTAGCTGTAAATTGTGTACCCACACACAAAATTGTTTTGGCAGTACCCATATTTATGGGAATATGATAAGATAACGTATTTAGGAGTATGGATTAAAAATGCTTCTGTTATAGCAGATAAGGATATGTGGGAAGAGACTAAAAAGATAGTACAAACATTGAGGAAATTATAACTCTTGTTTATGGATATGGACAGTAAGATACAAGCAGTGAAAATGTTTTTAGTCCCTTTAGTCATATATACAGATCAGGCATGCTTTTATCAGCCTGAGGAGAAGTTGTGGTCAATAATAAAGAATTGAAGAACTTTATCTGGGATGGAAAGTGGGTAAGAGTTAAGTGGCATAAGCTGATCCTTCTAATAGAACAAGGTGGCTTAGGTTTACCTGATTTGAAGGGATATTTTAAAGCTACACAGTTAAGGCTCAAATACATAACACAAGCAGAAGGTTATAATTCAGAGTGGAAAGGTTTAATGATGAAGGGAGAGTTAAAGAAATAGAGTGAGTGGGATTTTGGATGTAGATCATTAAGGAAAGCAAAAACCATATAGAATATTTTATTCATAAAGCAGCAGAAGGTATTCCAAGAACTAAGCCAATATGTAAATGGCGAAAGGAGATTTTGCCAGTAGGGCTGACTGGAAGTTGTTTATTTGACATTTGTTGACCGGATTAGTCCAAATGGGCAAGTGCCCTTTTTCAGTGGAGACCCGAGGGGAAAAGCTCCAAAAAAATTACAAAGTATAAAAGAAGTAGTAACATAGATATGTACAAGATAACAGTCCAAATAAAAGTATACATATATAGTATTCTGGTTAACAAAGTATAAACATGAGTAACACAATAAGTATAAGATTTTTTATTACAATCAGGATAACAGTTAGGTGATGGACAGGTTGACAGACGAGATCAGACAGGAGTCCCTGTGGACTATGATGTTTGCACAAGGAGACCCTGGAGAGGTGGAGATATGCTCTAGAGAGAAGAGGAATGAAGGTCAGCAGGACTAAGACAGAATATATGTGTGTGAATGAGAGGGAGGATAGAGGAATGGTGAAGATGCAGGGAGTAGAGCTGGCGAAGGTGGATGAGTTTAAATACTTGGGATCAACATTCAGAGTAATGGTGAGTGTGGAAGAGAGGTGAAGAAGAGAGTACATGCAGGATGGAGTGGGAGGAGAAGTGTGTCAGGAGTGATTTGTTACAGACTAGTACCAGTAAGAGTGAAAGGGAAGGGTCTACAAGAGGGGTAGTGAGACCAGCTATGTTATACGTGTTGGAGACAGTAGCATTGACAAAAAGGCAGGAGTCAGAGCTTGACGTGTCAGAGTTGAAGATGGTAAGATTTGCACTGGGTGTGACGAGGATGTACAGGATTAGAAATAAGTATATTAGAAGGTCAGCCCAAGTTGGAAAGTTTGGAGACCACGCCAGAGAGGCAAGATTGCGTTGGTTTGGACATGTGCTGAGGAGGGATGCAGAGTATATTGGGAAAAAGATGCTAAGGATGAAGCTACCAGGTAACAGGAAAAGAGGAAGGCCTAAGATAAGGTTTATGGATGTGGTGAGAGAGGACATGCAGGTGGTTGGTGTGACAGAGCAAGATGCTGAGGACAGGAAGAAGTGGCGACCCCTAACGGGAGCAGCTGAAAGAAGAAGATAACAGTATACATATAGAGTTTTCTGTTTTACAAGGTAACTGATGGATAAAAATATAGTACAAATGTAACAGTGATGACAGTACAGTTTCTCAGTGTTCATAGTCACCTAGCCACAAGTAGTGTTGCCTAAAAAATACAGGCAAAAGGAGGTAACTTAGTAGGATGGAAAGAATAAAAAATAATTTAGATTAATCTGGGGTATAGTAGATTGTCTTTTAATGTTTTTTGAAATAATTAGTATTGGGGATTACTCTTAGATTGGGGGGGGGTATTCCAAACAGGGGCCACAAAGTAATTATACAGAAGTTTGCCAATGCTCTTATTGATTTTGTAGACCTGCAGGAGGTGTTGTTTTGAGCTGCGGAGGGTACGGTTAGGAATGCAAGGCGAGATGATAGTAGAAGAGAGTAGGACATGACAGGGGTTTGTTTGAGTTTGTGTTAGTTGAGGCAGTAGGAGTTGGTGGTGCAATTCTAGTCACTGTCGTTTTTTTAGTGGTAGACAGTGATGTGAGTTGTAGTGCTGGTTAGGAGCAAATCTAGCTATATTATTGTAAGTAAGCTCAAGCTTAAGTATGGACTGGAATTTACTGGAGAAATCTGGCAAAGGAACCAAGACATTGGGAGCAAATAATTCAAGCGGGAAAATAATAGACTGGGATGAGGCCAAGGAGACATTTGGATTGCAGGCTAGAGACTGCCTTTCCTACCAGGATTTGATCTCAAGAGTACAGGCAAAAGTAAAAGGGATAGTGGAATTTTAAGTTAAACACCTGCTGTGGTAGAATTTTTAGTTGACTCTGCTGTTAAAGGAATAATTAATAGGGCATGTAAAATATTACATGATAACTATAAGAATCACTCAGAGGAGGTTAGAAAAGACTGGGGAGAGAGATTGAAAAAGTAATTTAGAAGAAAACAATGAGAAGATGTATGCATGCCTGCCGGGTATGCAACAAAGTCTAGAAGGTTTAGGATATTTGCTTGGATGTGTTTGCATAGGTATTTTTATACCACAAGCAGTTTTCAGATAAGATTGCCTCAGGCAAACAACAAATGTTGGAGGTGTGATGGAAAAGAAAGAGGTAAATGGGAACATATGTTTTGGGATTGTAATGAGTTAGCAGATCTTAAAAATTCTCTGAGTACTCATCAGAAATATTGGGCAAGCAAGTAGCTGTAAGGAAATTATTCTTTTGAGCTAGGATACAGGATCTGTATTGCCTAGACATAGTGAGGCCTTAAGTTTAATTCTTATGGCTGCCAAAAAAAGAAATTACTAGAAAATGGAAATCAGTCTACACCAACCATATTTAAGGTATTGAATATTATGAAAGAGATATAAGACCTGGAAGAGGGATCTGGAAAAGGTAAGGAGCAAATTATGTAGAAGTAAATGGAAATTGTGGCAACAATACATGCATAGTAATGTTCAGGAAGAGTAGAGAGGTTTAAGGGAAGGCAGGAGTTCAGCAATTTTTTGTAATGTTGGACTGATGATAGCAAAGAAAATATAAGTGATGTCTACTGTATTCAAATAGAAAATTTTAAAATGGTTTGTTTTCTATTAATGTATGTTTGCTTATGTCTTAAAGGATAATTTAATAAAGGGGTTTAAAAAATCATCTGCATAAAACAAATTGTTATAACATTTTTCCATCTCATATTTTGTTTCTTTTACACATGCATGTTTGAGTTTTTGCATTAACTACTACAGGCAGACATAAAGATGCATACTCGGATGCCCATGTATAACTCTTCTCTTAAATTTTATCTTACTTCCTTATCCATCTATTTACTTTAACATTTACCTGTGATGTCATAGCACATTTTAATAACATTCAGAATTTTCCTTTCCCATACGTTTCTGGAATCTTCACATCACTTCATAACTGTCCTTATCAAAAACATTTACCACATTTTCACTGGCCTTACTTTATTTTCTTTCAAAGTCATGTGTTATGTCTTTTCCTATTAACATTTATTTCCTCTCTTATCTTCATTCTATAACTTCATCCAGAATATTCTGCATCCTTTTTGTGTTATTTTCAAAGTTTTAAAATCTGTATTTCTCAGTGTTATCAGTCTACAATTTTTTAATATATTATCTTCCATCTTTTTCCGTATAAACGTAAATACTCCACCACAAATCGTTGAACTGCTATTCCTTTATATCTATCGGTTAATTTAATATTTTACAGAATGTTAGCTTCTTATTATCATTCATCATTTTATAATATAGCCTAATTCATGTATTCCTGGTAATGATTCTTTTCATTCTGTTATTTTTCTTCCATTTCTCTCCTAGTAAACTCATTTTCTAGAGAATTTTTAACATTTTCAGATCGTTGTTTTTACAGTCCATGCTATTACTTGTTCTACTATCTATTCACATATTCTACCAACTAACTTTTCCACAATGTCCACTATTTATCTCTGCTTATGTATATCTCCTTCCACATCAAAGATTGCATCCATTGTCCTGTTTTTACCTTGCTTTCTCAAAATGGTGAAACTTCTTTTGCCTTTAAAAAGTCTTTGTATAAACAACATATTTTAATTTCTGTTTTTGTCATATGCTTCTCTTTATATTTCCGTTATTCCATTACCACATTGTTCCATTTCATTGTTGCTTTATCATTTCATTTTATACTCTCCTGTTCACTCACTTTGCTTCACTCTTTTTCAATCAAAAATATTTTCTTGAATTGTTTATATGCACACCAATCTGTCCAGTTTTCATAATATACTTTCATTGCCATTTGTTGTTCCCATGAAGTCTTGAGTTCTCTTTTCATCTCATCTATTTTAGCAATTTCCCCGGTCAAGCTTTTTATTATTTTCTCCTCTTTTATTGCTTCTCTCCTGCAGTAGCCCATATCACTCTGTCGTCTGAAAACTCAGCCATTTCTTCTCCACCTATTTATTTTATATCTTTTGAATACACTGCATAATAGGTTCATAAGTAACCAAAATAGGGTTCGCATCCCAGGAATTACCACCAGTTAAGCAGTTCCTTTGGTAAACACTTAACCACCAGACGAGAAACCTAATAAATCAAAATATTTATTAGAGATAAAATCATATATGGTTAAGCACTTTCGTCCCCTATGCTAGGGACGACTTCAGAATAAAATAAAACCATTAAGCAATCATTTTATCTATACTTGCCCATATTCAGTTAATCAATTAGTCAACCTATTAAATAAGTAAATCATTGTAAAAAAAAAAAAAAAAAAAGAAGTTTAAACATCATTATTTTAAAAAACTACATAAAACACTGTTTTCATAATTAGGTTATACTAGTGTTTTGAGGGTTGCATGACAAACATACGTAATTATGAGATTCTGTTGGTATTTTAAGGTTTACATAGTGTACACACCTAATTACAAGATTCATAAGTACATAATTGGCTAGCTGTCCTTGCAGCCTGTTTTAAGCCTAGCCCATTTCCCTTTTGGTACTTGAAGTAATCCATCTTATTTGATGTTAGATTGGTCTTACTCATCCCATGATCGATAATTATATATATTAACGCTAGTGAGAATAACTGAGATCGTCCCACAAGTAATTTGAGAGGACCCATGCATGGGAATAAACATTTAGGAGTCTGCCTGTGTAGGGGTCAGTTCTGATATAAATTTTCTGTTTCCCATTCTTAGAACCAAATTGTGCCTGAATATGGATATGGATGAGCTCTGTTTTACATGGAAGTGGTGTCTGTTCCTGAGCAGCAGTATCCTCTGTGAGATGTGTGTCCCTCCAAGTAGTAGGGTTGACTTTACAGAGGAGACTTAGATCACTAATACTGAGTATTTCTGATGCCATTTGACTTGCTGATATGCAGTAAATCCATCAGTACTGGGTTGGTGGATGCCTTGTATGCCAGACACCGATCACTCTTTAGCAGTCTATAGGATACCAATTATAGTGGCAGGGCTTTGAGTCAGTCCATATAAAACATATTGTTAAGGCCCTGCATCCTTTTAGCAAAGTTTCTCTGTGGGCATTCCAGTTGTTGCATCTGTCTTGACAGATACATGCCAAAGAGGACATTATACTCAATGATTGGCCTAATGAGGGCTGAATAAAGCGGGACAATGACACCCCTAGATCTTGACACACACCCTTTGCTTTTAAGCTGTGCAATATAGAAAGACTTTTACAACAGTGGACACATGTTGATTGAAAATAAGGTCACTGTCCAAATAAGTTTCCAAATCTCAAACAACTGGGTCAGCTGTTACAGGTATATTGTCAGTGTGGTAGTTCCCTGGAATAGATGACTTCCCAAAGGAAAAGATGGTGCATTTTTTGGCACCAGTTATTTGTTTGGGACAAACCTTCCTGCAGGATGGCTAAGTCATTTGGGGATTCATTGATTGCTCCAAGCTTACAGTCATATGCAAACCTGGTCAACCAGAACCCTTTGGTATTAGTGTTTACTTCGGAGAAGTAGATGGCAAACAGAGGAGGTTCCAGAAAGGGAACCTAGGGGACTGCACCAGTGACTGGTCTCTCTGTGGAGGTAACTTTTACCTATTTTTATTTCCTGCATCCTATCTGTGAGCTAGTTGCCAATCCAATGGGTGACATAGGGGATTATTCCCAGTTTAGTTAGTTTTTCTACTATGCCTGAATGAAGGATTGTGTCAAAAGCTTTAGCTTGGTTGAAGTATGTGGTATGTATAATTTTACCTTCATCTTTGCTTTTATAACATTTTCAAAAAAGTCCACCAGACTGAATAAGTATGATCTGCCCTTGTCAAATCCAGACTGAGACTGGTTCAGTTGTTTGAAGGTACCCAATGTCCATTTTGATTAGTTATATAATGCATCTTTCCATGGCTTTACATATGAGGCTGGTCAGACTTATGGAAGTGTAATAGCCCAAGTCAGTGAAACTTAATCAGTTTTGCAGGGGAATGAATGATGGTGTTGGGGGGTGTAAATATTGTTTCATGCTATTTAAGATGCATCCAGGGAAATTGTTAGGACCCATTGATGAAGTATTATCAGCTTTTAATAGCGCTTTTAGGAATTGGTCTTATGTGGTAGCTGGAGACAGAGATTTCAGGTGTATGTTGAGGGACAGACCAAGGGGACAGAGGGTAAAGTTAGAGCTGAATTTATCAACTAGTAGGTTTGCTATATCTTCAGCATCAGTGCAAGTAAAATCGTTCACAATCAGGTCAGTTTATTATTCTGTTGTGCTTTTGAGATTACAAACAACTAAAATGGCCTTGTGATTGTCTTTGGCCTAGGGAGCTATTTTAGCCTCAAACTTGACTTTGGTGGATTTTGCTAAGCTCCTGAGTTGTTTATTTTAGTGACAAGGGCTCTGTCATTCTGGGCTTAATCTTCTTACTGTTAGTCATAATTCTCTTCCTTTTATTGTAATGCTTGTTGATATTATGGTTCCAGCATGTATGATTGCTTCTGGGGTTTGCTCTGAGCTTGTTCCTACAAGGTATAGCTGCATCTATGCAACTGCTTACATGCTGGTATAGGGTGACAGTGTACATTTCTAAGTATTCAGTGGTGTTAACTGGGTTTGGTCTGGATTTGAGTCTATTTTTATAATCTATTTCAGTTCTAAGTGTCCCCCTTTGAATATATCCATTCTCTAATTTTTCCTTATTCAATCCTCCATGTCTTGTATCTTCTCTTATTGCTTAAATATCTTGTGTTATTTTCCCATCTTATTTCTCAGATTGCAGTTAGTGTTACATTATAATAACTGACATATGTAATATGACACAGTACCTCAGTCATTTTTTTTCCTCTCTGTCATACTGATGCATGCTTAAACTGCAGTTATATTGCACAACCTTTCTTTTTCCATGTATCACCCATCACTAGTCTTCCAGGTACTACTGCAGTCGCATACAATATCTTTATCTCGTCAGTTAAAAAAAATCCTGTTACTGAATGCATATCACTTTCTACTAACAGTGTACTAATTTTACACTATTTTCCATCGGTCCTTTTCCCTCTTTTGTCCTTCACACATCTAGTATCTAACATCTAACCTCCGTTCTTAATTTTCACACCATTCATCCTCTGCTACACCAACAGTATCATTTTGAGTGTCATTTACATTTAGTGCTACTATTCCTAAGTCATCATTTTCCTTTTTACTTTACATATGTCTTATTTCCAAGTTTTGTTTTTATTCTCCTTCAATACCCTCCATTCGTTTTATCATTTTCTTATCTAAAATTCTGTCTTCCCCTTCACTTCCTACTGCTGCATATTTTTTTTAATCTTGCAGTGTAATACTTTCTCTTTATAAAAGCTTTTTTACATCATTCCCTTCATCATTCTCCATATTAGTTACATTTTCTTCTTCAGTTATCTTCCATATATTTTCTCCACCATCATTTCTCATTATATCATCAGATTGTCTTTCTTCTAAAATATTTTCTTCTAATTTTTCATTTTGTAGTATTGGAAATTCAAACTGAAAATGTCCAAACTCACTGCATCTTCTACATTTAAGACTACAAATTTTATTTATCAAACCCCAAAATACATGCTTTAGGTTGACCTCAGTTCCTCACTTGTTCCACATTTCACATTCATATTACATTTGAAATATGCTGCATTTTTTCTTCTTGCACATCTTTTCACCCATGCCTAGTACCACCACCCCCTCCCAACATTTCTTTCATCATTTACATCACGTCATCCACCTTATTACAGACTGAAATAAAGACACTATCTCAAGTTCCTATGTGTCTGACCTACTGAATTACAGTTTCATTTTCTTCCTTCACAGCAATCCCAAATTCTAAAAAATATATCGTTCCCACAGTGCCAGTGAGTTTTTTCTCTCAACTTCATTCATACATTTTTCAGTTAAAGTTTCAAAAGTAATATAACCTCACAACATTCTTCTATTCCTAAGTATTTTAATCATATGCTTAAAATTCCAAAGATAAAGTAATACTTTCTGTAACATCATACCTATTATTAGTGTCGCTGTTCTTTGTTTTGTTTCTTACTGTTGGTCTTTTCTGGTTTTGTTTTCCTTGCATCAGCCTTTATCTTCTTTCAGCTTTGTTCACAGCATCTCTCTGGTATTTTTTAACATTCTACATATGAAAAAGTTTTCTTACTGCAAACACCACCACCACCACCACCTTTTGTCGGGACATACTTTTAAAATCAGCTACAGTGCTGGCCAAGTATAACACCAGGCTGCTGTCAGTGCCTTCAGATAATCCAGTTCATTTTCCTTATTCATCTGGCAGCACTTTCTCTCTTGTCTGTCCCAGCACATGATCCACTATACTAGTCCAACTTATTTCCACATCAGTATTCATTTCATGTCCAGCAACTCAGCTGTTTCCTGATCTCCTCCCTCCAGCTGTGTAACAGCAAATGCCTCTCCCATTAATTACCTTATTAATTTAGTGTTCTGCATCACTCCACTCTCAGCCTGTTGTCTGCCTTTCTCCTCTGTCGTGGAAAACATTAACCTCAGTAGCAGCCATTCATCTCCACCTAGTGGTTGAAAAAGAGTTTGGAAAGTTCCCAGTTGCCCTGGCCAAAGTCGGTACAAATGCCACCTTGGGTCGTCTCTGAAAAGTAGACACTGGCCTAGTGAGACTGACTTTGTAAACAAAAAGTAAAAATAAATGCATCAGTACACAGTAGGGAATTTTTCAAATCCACCATCTCATTTCATTTCCCCCCCAAAATGTTCCCAGCATACCTGTCAACCTGGAAACAACAGAAATCTGGACAAGGCCCATGAAAAATGTGTACAAATCTGTACACTGATTAACATAACATTTGCATCCATAATTACGTAACCCCACCCACTCCAATGGAATTGTGGGATACCAACTTTCAAACGTAAACTGAAGAACAGGCAACCAAAATATGGCACCAGAGTCCGCTGCAGCCATTCCAATGTCCCATTACATGGCTATTTTCACCCCAATTACCATAAACACTAATGTGGATACTGCTTTACTTCTACAATGATTATTTGGATTTTATTTTTACATTTTATAGCACAATGCACAAACACTAATAGATATCTGCTAAACAAAGCAATACTATCTCACAATGAAAACAGACTTGGCATTAAAACTTCTCTGCCCTTGAAACTTACATTTATTGAAACAGCATTGAAACCCACACCACAGCCAAAGAAAATGCACTGGGCCAGTGGTGGATAAAGATTACCTTTTGGCTGCTTTCAAACCATAGGCCCCTTGCACACAAAACAAGAAACATACAGGTGTTCTTTGATGCATCTTCCTGATTTTATTAAATACATTCCAATCATAAAAGTCTACTTGCACACACATGCACACACACACACACACACACACACACACACACACACACACACGTGGGAGTCTCCATATTAAATAATCACTAATTACGTTCTGCAAAATTAGTGGATTCTGATCAGTATGATTGTTAATGGCTGACTTGTGTCATCAGTCTGCTCTGGCAATGAAGAAATATCAACAGTCTGCATAATTCCCTGATCATATTAGCATAGATGAGGGCACTAAAATGAATTTTGGCCATGAAGTGCTTTAAAACATGTGATGGACAGGAGCAGAAAGCAATTTGTTTGTTCTCTGGAATTTGCATAGGCAGCATAGATACAAACCTAATTATGAGCTTCAAAGAACACAAGGCTGTTTGATGCTATTTATTGGTATCAATAAGGGAAGTCTTGCATAATGTGCAGGATTTTTTCTTCAAGTAAAACAGACAATAGGGAAGGATGTAAATGCACACTGTGAATGGTACGACTACAATCTGAAGTAAAATATTGCATAGATTGTCATTTTAAAAACTCTTGATTGCATTGTGATTATAAATATATGATTTATTGGGATTGTCTGACAGGCAGTGTATAGGCATTGTGTCAGGAACTCTGAAGAATGGATTAGTCAGCACAGCTTAAAATCTACAGAACAAGTAAATTAAATGCAGCCATCATAAGGCTGAATAAACTGAAATTACACACAGAAATAATCTGCTTTACTTTTGTGTGTGATTACCGCTGCATATCTTCACTGTATAAATGGTTACTGCTTTAGATGGCAACAAATCCATTTTAAATGTAACTATTAGCTGGTAAAAGGTGGTTAAGACACAGAGCACAGGCTGGATGACCATGGAACTCCATTTCAAACCTTGCCTCAGCTATTTACTTGCTAGTCCACCCTGACCCTGATTCCGTCTTTTTTTTGTCTTTTGGTCATACTATTTCAGTTAGATGTTCATTAAACACATACACACCCCATCTGTAGCATATGAAATGGCAGCTTACCCTCTGCAGCATATGAAACAGCAGCTCTTCCATTCCTTCGTCGGCAGCTCACACCCCCCGCCTTCCTTCTAGTCAACAGTAGCGCTGATCAGCCT
Source organism: Protopterus annectens (assembly GCF_019279795.1). Lineage (NCBI taxonomy): Eukaryota > Metazoa > Chordata > Ceratodontiformes > Protopteridae > Protopterus > Protopterus annectens. Next base: position 1,895,984,114 of record NC_056735.1, read on the forward strand.
CTTATCTCTCCATTCCAGTCTTGCAGCACATATATATCCACCGGCACCACCGGAATCGCATAAACATTTGGAAAGGGACGGCATCTCTCCATTCCAGTATTGTAGCTCATATATATCCACTGGTACCACCAGACGTGCATCACAGCGTTCTCGCTAAACATTTGGAAAGGGAAGCATGTTAAGCAGCCGGAAATGGATGCATGTTGAGCCTTTGAGTTTGATTCTGACAGGCTGGCAGCCACCACATGGAGCTGTCGTCATGTGTGTGATGATGATAGCTCAAAAAAGCCGAGATTTTTTTTTTAAATAAAAGTGCTGGGGATTAAGGGGTGCCACTCTGGAAATGTGACGCCCCATTATTTGGACCCCCCCAAACTCTGTTTTTACCAAGTAATTCGGTACCTTTGGGAGGTATGGTTCACAGTTTTTTCTCTCTGTTTCACATTACATCTCCAGCATTTGCTGAAGTTTACAAACATGTCCATGTAAAAATCCTAAACCTTGCAGATTTTAGTGTGTGTAGTTGGGAGCTCTACATATTTATTCCCAATGTTCATTTGTAATTTGTCTTTCTGTTCTCTCTTCCCAGTCTTTTCTAACCCCCTTCTTTGATTCAGTCTTATAGTTATCATGCAATTGTTTATATTCCCTAATAATTCTTTTTTTAAAGAGCATGTTCTGCTCTAGACTCAACTAAAAAAATTGCCAAAACTGTTTTCTCAGCATGTTCCTAACACTTTCTTTCCCTGTTGTATGTTGGTCTCTAATGGGGTAGGCTTGTCTGTAAGCTACACAGCAAACTCCTTAGTAGCCTCATCCAATTTTGTCCCCCCCCCCAAGTTATTGGTAAAATCTCCTGTCTCTTTACCTGCTTTGGCTTTGTTTTTAGCTTACATTTTGCTACTTTATAACTATAGTAATCTGTGGGGTGGTTAACTTTTAATGACTTGCATTCAAAATCCTACTGTCTTTATCTTTCAAACATACCCCCCACCCATTTTATCAAATTAAGTAACCTTAAACCACCTTGTTCTAAGGGGAGAGAATCAATTTATCCCACTCAAGACTTCCCATCTTCCACTCCCAAATAAATTCTTTCAGCTGTTTGTCATTTCTAATCCACAGCTTATTTCCCAGTTGATAAAGATATGCCTAACCTATATACAAGACTAAAGGGACTAAATCATTTTCGCTGCTTCAATCTATCTATAATCAAGAGCTTCCAGTAACTTAATTATCTTCTGTTTAACCTCTTCCCACATTTTCTTAGCTGCTGTATGTTTTAATCCATTCACCTTAATATTTCATCTTATGTTTCCGTGAGTGAGAGTATTGCTACACCAGTTCATGAAAGAGTGCAATTTATCACTTTAGTTTTTTGCTTTATCTTTATTTACATTATATATCCCCAAAAGACTTGGAAACTATCTCAAAATTTTCCACAACCCCAAACTGGCCTTTCTGGATTTATCAAGTACCTAATATCATAAGCAGGTAAAGCTAACAATGTTTGGTTAACAGAGCAGTTACTTCCTTAGATTTTGAATCTCCTCTATTTGGTTTGCTGATAACTGTAAATTTAAGTAACAAGGTCAGAGAACATCCCTACCTGATTCATTTGTTCAAATAGCTTATCAGAGATGAACCCTCCCACCTTAATTCTTGCCTCTTATCTTTTATGCACCATATGTCCTCATTACTAACCCGGTTACTTAGTCTCACAATGAAAATTCTGTACTCAGAATCCCAGCTGACTCTATTGAGTGCTTTCTCTGCATCAAGACTCACCAACAGTAACAGTGTTTTCTTGCACTCCAGTTTTCTCTGGATCATTTTTCTGTTAATGCTATCAAATGTTTGCTTCTGGGATTTTTCTTCTGCATTTGGGTTTACTTGTTCACAGTGAAGATTAACTGATGTTGCTTGTCCTGATGCTTGTATCAAATGTTTGCCTCCCATCCACAAAACTACAGCAGTTCCGAGCTATCAATTTTAGTAACATCTTCGGCCATTATACTAGCAAATACAGATATTAAACTTAATAATCTTGATTTAAAATTGGCATGTGCTTATATCATACCTCTCAAACTAGAAACATCAAAACTCTGGACAAGGCCCATGAAAAATAGGTAGAAATATGTAGGCTGATTAACATCGTATTTGCATACATAATTATGTAACCCCATCCACTCCAATGGAATTGTGGGAAACCAACTTTCAAAAGCAAGCTGAAGAACAGGCAACCAAAATATGGCACAAGAGTTCCCCAGCAGCCACCCCGATGTCCCATTACCTGACTATTTCGCGCCATTTACCATAAACACTAATGTGTGCATACTGCTTTACTTCTACTATGATTATTTGGATTTTATTTTTACAGAACAACAATGCACAAACACTGATAAACATCTGATAAAAGCAATACTGTCTCACAATGAAAATAGACTTGGCATTAAAACGTGTCTGCCCCTTAAACTTACATTCATTGAAACAGCATTGAAGCCCACACCACATAAAAAGAAAATGCATCTGGCCAGTGGTGGATAAAGATTACCTTTGGGCTGTTTTCAAATCATTGGCCCCTTGCACACAAAACAAGAAACATACATGTGTTCTTTTCTTTGATGCACTTTCCTGACTATTAAATTATATTCCTTGTATAATACAGCACACTTGTTAGAGTTCATTTTAAATGTATTGTTTAAACATTTTTCCAGTAGACTGTACTGTAGGCAATGAAACAAAATGCATGAACCAATAATGCCAAAACTGCCCATTCAGAACATTTTCCATCATAAAAGTCTACCTCCACACCAACACTATAAATAGAATGACAGCAGTGTAAGCCATAGGCATCTTGCACAGCTTTTCACACATTTGCAATTTCATTTTTGGGGGGGGAGGGCAAAAGGTCAGAAACCAGGGACACATTTTAAACATTGCTTGTATCATTTTGTAAAGTTGCTAGAATAAAATGTTGTTGTCACCATGCATTTCACTAGTAAGTCTTGAACCCAGGACCCTATGCACTACAGTCAGAGCAACATACCACTATGCTAAATCAGCAGCTTCCTGAAAAATAGGAAGACTGAAGCTTACTGGATATTATTTAGTGAATTCATTTCTCACTTCTCACCACAGCTCTCAACCTCTTAGCACACAAAACCTGGACAAACAAAGCCAATAATGGGGGAATACAAATTTAGTTCTCACTGTAGCTCTCAACTCTTGGCAGAAAAAACCTGGGGGAATACAAATTCAGTTCTCACTATAGCTCTCAACTCAGCACAAAAAACCTGGGGAATACAAATTCAGTTGTCACTATAGCACTCAACTCTTAGCAGAAAATACCTGGGGGAATACAAATTCAGTTCTCACTATAGCTCTCATGTATGAGCACAAAAAACCTAGGCAAAGCTCACAAGTGGTGGTGGCTAGGGACTTTATGCTCTTTTTACCCTTTACCGAAGGTACAGGATTTGAGCCTGAGTACCTCTAGCCACCGGGTATATTGAATGTGGGGTACACACACACACACACACACACACACACACACACACACACACACACACACACACACACACACACACACACACACATGAGTTCTTCATACCTTACTTCAAGTAGAAGAACCGTTAGCTCTCTCTGTAACTCGCATTTGTGGCCAAACAAGTTCTGCTGATTCCAGCTTCTCTTGCATATAATCCATAAAAGCTCCGCACTCCATAAAACTCTTCCCGCTTGCATTTGCAGAACTGATGTGAACTCCTTCAGCCCAATTCTGACTGGTGATTCCATGAAGCTTCTTTTCTCTCGCATATACTCCATAAAACTCTTCCTGCTTCCCATTTGCGGCCAGCCAGAAATTATGTGAGCTCCCTCAGCTCAATTCCGACTGGCTGATAGCCCTGATGGCACTGACATTATCGCACACATGATGACATCAGTGCCAACAGTACGAAAATTGAAAACAAAATGGAAATCGGAAATGGAGTGCCACTCGGGAATCATGACACCCCCTTCATTTGGACCCCAAAACTCGGTAAAAAACTAGTAAAATCAGTATGGTTGGAAGGTATGGCTTATATGAGGCTAAATCTGAAGGGTCTTGACCTTCTTTTGGTAATGCCACCACCATTGCTTTCTTCAAAAATGTGGGTACTCACCTCCTTAATTAAAAAAAATGTTGAACAAGGCATTCCAGATATTTTGTCCCTCTCTTCACTGCTAACTTTCATATTTCCATAGGAATACAATGTGCTTCTATAGACTTCTCAACTGTTTGATTGCACATCACTCTTGATTTCATCCCTTCCATTCTTAGCTATTAATTGTTGAAACTTATCTTCCTCTTGCCTTGACATAACTAAATCTTAAATAAATTTACATTCTGCATTTTTGTTTGGTTTCTCCTTTCATCTGCTTTATGCAAAATTTGTGAAATGCTTTAATACCTCTCTGGGATCTCAAGTTATATTTCTTGTTAAGGGCTTCCTGAGTTTGGCTATGTTTCTTTCTATTTCTGTTGCCTAAGTCTTTGTGGTACAAACGTTTGCACTCTTGAGTTATCAAAAATAGTTAACCCTTCTAAACTCATGCATATTGTTGAAATGCTCCCTTAGTGTTTTTCTGTAGCAGCTGCTCCTCATGTTCTATGACCTTCCCCTTTCTCTGCAAAGATTTAACCTTTGTCAGCCCTACAAAATTCTTATTACATTCTCATATTTGTGTTTTATTCATACCATTCTTTTAAAGTTCATTTTAATTTTATCCCAGTTACTATCACTTCTGAAGTAGTTTCCGTATTTCCTTATAAATGTTTGTACCCACTGCCCATTCTTTAAATTCCCTGTTTGTAACAATTAAATAGGAAAGCGTCAATGACTCATTTTTACTTCATTACCCTTCTTCCTTTTGTGTGTTCTGCAGGATCAGCCCAGTGTCTCCCCTTCCCTGTACCCAAGTGGCCCCATTCATTTCTCTATCACCGTGCGAGCCCTCTGGCCCATTGATTCCTTGGTGAAGGCAAAAGATGTTAGGGAGCAGGCCAGTCTGCAGGTTGTCCTATCCCCACCCCCTTAGCAGCGTAAGAGCTCTGATATAACTGCCTGGGGAAGGGCATACACTCTTGCACATGCCCAGTGTCCCAAGAAAACATCACACAGTTTTATAGCACAGGCAGTATATGCTACATGCAGTATACTGGCATTCTTCCATGCATCACCAGTGCAATGAGATAAGCTGCCTCTTTTACCACAGGATTGGTAAGGTAGTGTCTGCCCCTTACTCTCATTCTCTTCCATCCAGTTCCTTCAGTGCCCATGTTGCTAGTTGGAACACTGGTCACCTAGGATGCAGTCAGAGCTTTTTCCCTCTCTATTATGGGGCTCAGTCATCACACTACATCTCTATTTTAGTTTTATTGGTGCATGATCTGATACAGCTATTGGATAGGTCTCAGAGCTTTCAATTAGTCATGCTGTTATGAAATACTTCTGTCAAATCCAACCCAGTTGTTATGTCTTGGGGGATGCTGTACAGGTTCTATTTGAGTTCTTGCTGCTGAATTCACATGTACCATTCCAAATATTCTCTCTTATTTCTTCTGAGGTCTACCCTTTCTCATTATATTTTCCTTTCTGGGTCCTCCTGATACATCCTTACTAAATGAGATTCCAGTCCCCAGCCATATGGTAGTAGCTCCTACTGAAAGCCTGTTTCTCCCCAAAATCCTCCTAGGCTCCATAACAGTAGATTTAGGTGGAATTTAAGTATATGCCAACTTAATCCTCCTCCACTTATTCTTATTAAGAAAGCTATTTGTTTCTCCCAAAATTCTCTTAAGCTCCAGAATAGTAATTGTTGTGGAATATAAATGCATGCCAATAACTTCTTGCTACTACAAATGTATTATTAATAAAAACTAAAGGAGGCAGTGTATCAGTATTCATTAAAGATAAGTATACCTCCAGAGTGGTTAAACAGTATGACTCCCTGAAGATAACTTCAGGTGCAATTAACTGTTGGAAGGACATCTATTCAATTCCTTGCCAGCTACAGGACCCCCTCCTTGAATGAGGACACCCACTCTGCCTATTGGGATCTACTTGAGTCTATCAAGATCCATCCGAACGCCATGGTTTTTGGGCAATTTAACCATCCATTGACTGGGTAAATTGCTCATGCTCAAACTCACTTGCCCAAAGGTTCCTTGACTTTAACTCCAATGCCCTGGACCAGCTGGTTGACACTCCTAGAAGGGGTGCCAACATCCAGGATTTGGTGCTTACCAATATGGGGAATCACTGTAGCACCCCCACTGTGAGGTCTTTCCTGGTGAGATATGACAAGTCAGTCTCATTCGAAGTAACTATCATACTTGACCCCCCCCCCCAAGCAGCAGGTAAACTAAAAAACTTCCCCAAAGCACTTTATAACCTCTTGCAGGATGGTATAAATAGCTTCACTGCACCCCCCAGATAGAATTGGAAGCTATGCCGAGTTGTACACCAGTGCTTTATACAAACACCTGTATAACTGCATTGACTTGGCCGTACCTGATAGGACCAAAACATGTTCCTCAAGGAAGAACAAACCTGCCTGGTGGGCAACTGCCATTAACAGGCTTTACAGTAAGAGGAAGAAATTGCTGTCTACTTAAGAGGGAGTGAGCCCTAAACTGGGAACACTCCCTCCTCAGCTTAAACAAGCAAATAAGTCTCCTTGTGAAGTCCTCCAAAGCAAACTATGAATCAAAATTAGCTTCAACTATGGACAACCATAAGGCATTTAGTTGCATCCGCATCCTAAAAAGAAAGACCCAGATTTTTGCCAAACTGGTAGTTGCTGATACCACATATACTGAGCCTGTGGACATAACTAACCTGTTGGCCGACAGGTTCTGTGAAAACCTCACTCCCGTGTCCCCACCACACATACCCCATGACATCACTACCACCTGTCCCCTACCTTGCATCTCCAAAGAGCAGGTTGTAAATGCCTTCTCCAAGGCCAAAAACACAGAATCTATGGGACCTGATAACATCCCAGACTGTGTCCTACATGGGATCCAACAAGAATTGACAATACCATTGAGTACTCTTTTCAATCATAGTCTAAGCACTGGCTTCATCTCAGCTGAATGGAAAATGGCCACTGTTATTCCCTTGAGCAAAGGTGGTACTTTCACTGACCCTGGGAACTATAGACCTATTAGCCTGACTAGCCTTATCTGCAAGGCCATGGAGCAAATCACCATGGACCTTGTCAGCAAAGATATAGGTAATCTCCAAACACTTGGTCCTATTCAGTTTGGGTTTGTCAAAGGGAGATCATGTCCGTTAAACCTGGTGGACTTCTTCGAGACAGTCACCAAGGCCCTGGATGAGGCGAAATATGTACATACAACCTACATAGACTTAGCCAAGGCTTTTGACACTGTTCCCCACTCAGGTGTCATTGACAAACTCACCCAGCTAGGTAGCAGCCCTTATATTGTTAGATGGGTCAGCTAAATGGCTCACTGATAGAACCCATATAGTCAAATTAGGGGACTCCACCTCCAACAGCAGACCTGTAACTAGTGGTGTTCCACAGGGATCAATCCTGGGACCTCTACTGTTTGTAATCTTATTTCCCCAAAGTACAAGCAAAAACTAAAGGTCTGTGGCTCAAAAGTTTGCTGATGACTGCAAACTGGGAGTGGTTATAGAATCTCCAAATGATGACAACATCCTACAAGAAGGTCTTACACAGACAAATGATTGGTGCCAAAGTCATGGCCTTAAACTCAATGTAAAAAAATGTATTATCATCCCTTTTGGTAAGAGCAATGTTCCTGCTAACTACCACATCAGTAGCAACGCCATAAGTAAGCACTCAGTAGTGAGAGACCTGGGCACACATGTTGACAGCAGTCTTACCTTTAATCACCATGTCTCCACAGTGGTAAGAAAGGCATTTTGTGTTGCTCATCTCATAAGTAAGGGCATTGCCTCCAGAAAAAAGAAGTTATGACCTCCCTGTATTCTTCCCTCATCAGGCCAATAATTGAGTTCTATGCCCCTTTTGGGTATATAGCTTTCCAAGCACCTACAGCAAATGAAGACACCACAAAGGTTCCTCAGAAGGAAAATTCAAGGTCTTCAGCATCTGTTTTATGTGGATCATCTGAAATCACTGTCACTTTATTCTGTTTCATACAGACTACTCAGAAGCGATCTCTGCCTTGCATATAAGGCAATCTCTGACCCAGCTTTACTGGAAATGCTGCACATCCGCAAGTCAAATGATGCATGGGTTACTCTCTCTGAAGACCTTAACCTGGTATGTGACATTAATAGAACTTGATGGAGGGAAAGATTTGTCTCCCAGACGTTACCACACCTTTGGAACAGACTCCCACTTCATGTCAAACAGAGCACCTCATTGGCCCTCTTCAAATGCAATCTGAATGATTGGATGGGTAACCGTACAGTCACTCCCAGGGGTTCCACCTGTCTCTCTCTCTTGGACACAGGCACTAGGTGCTGATCATAGAAATAAGGGTAGAACTTAGCTAGGCTTGTAAGGGCTTTAGGGCCATTATCCTAGTAACATCCTAGGATCCTTTTTTAATCTTACGTCATTATCAGGACCTTTGTTGCTATCAGCGTCATTATTCCCCTTTTCCTGATATTGCAGTGAATGTCTACTCTGAAGTTCTTTCTTGGTCAAATTCACATGCTCATTTCTGTCCAAATGCATCTCCTTTAACATTACTATCTGCACCTTGCACTTCTTAATATAATTCAATACTTTTTGCTTTTTGTTTATAGCTGTAGGGCAGATTACATTCCATGTTAATATTGACAAACTTTCTAATAAAAAGCTATTATTCCCACATTTTGCACAACAGTTCTTTCAAATGTATTTCTGTATTGTAGCTTGCATGTGTGAACTAAAGACTGGCAGGCTGATTTTGTATATAGTTGCTTCTTCTCATTTCCGTATGAACCCGAGTCACTTTTTCACACATTTTTTCTTCACTTAATCCACTCAAGAAACAAACAAAACCACTAAATGTGTTAAAAACAGCCTATCCTCTTTTAACTTGCAGTAAACACAGAAAGCTATATACACTTTCCTGAAAAGAAATGTACACCTCCAGAAGATAGGAGCAGTTTTTCCAAATTGATGGCTGCACCCACAGGTGTTACTTATAAAGGTATGTTTAGCCATGGTAATGCATATGTTAACATCTGAGTTCCCACTTACACAGATTGCTGTCTGTACTTATCAGGCAGAACATGTTTGAATATGTGAAAAACGTGTGCTTTGAGTAAACATTAACATTAAGCCTTAAGAAAATAAATGTTCACTGTTATGTTTAATGCAGTATACTAAGGCTGTTGGGTTTGGCATAATGGTTAAGGTCTGTACCTCATTGACACAGGGTGCAAGGTTTGATTCTGACCTCAAATTATTGGCTAGGCTTAAAATGGCCTTTCAGGGCAGTTAGCCTGTGATTCACCTCCATAGTTTGTCTTCTTTTTTACTTTACTTTACTTTTTCTTTTTCATGGAACTGTTTGCTTTTTCCATTTAAAAAAAATGTTGCACTGTTCCTCACTGACACTCATAACAGGACTCTCACCTCATAATAAAGTTGCCTAAACCTGCATGCTGTTTGTCTTGTTTCTGATCATTTTCTTTTGTTTGTAAATCTTTTTTTTTGCTTAAAAATATTGTCTAGCTTAAATTAGTCACCCACCTCTATAAAATGGAAAAGTTATTAACTTTTCATTTATATGTAATATGATCAAAACATTTTTAGATTCCTCCTAGTAACCAAGGATTATATTAACTTTTACTTGCTTTTTTCAACTTTGCTTTTCTTGTTACAATGTAAACTCTGGATGCATTGTAATGAAGAAAGAAAACTTTCTTACCTTAATATAACTAGTATATTCAATAGCTACTGATAAAACACCCCAAGCTTTCATTTAAAACAACTCTGATCGTCTATGATACATATAACTACTTTAAACTGATAAAATAACATACAATTCACATCAGATGTTTATATAAATGTTAAGAACAAAAACTTTTACGCAGTCATTCGTTCAGTGCATTCAGTGTATTTTTAACCATTAATGATAAAAAGAAGGGTTTATGCTTTACAGTTCATCCCCAGTTTAACACAGTCCGGAAACATCCAGTCTTTTTCATCCAGTTTTTCTTGCAAAACCACAGTGCATGTGTCTAAACCAGGGGTCGGCAACCTACCGCATGCATGCCAAGCATGGCATGTAGAACGATTTTCAGTGGCACAAGAAACTGAGAGCGAGAGAATGTATGAGTGAATGAATGCATGTATGAAAGCTGAAGAGACTGTATGGGTGAGCGATCGGAGAGTGAGTGAGTGAATGCATGTATGAAAGCTGAAGAGACTGTGTGGATGAACGATCGGAGAAAGTGAAATGCATGTGTAGCTCTCAACCTCTTAGCACAAAAAATCTGGACAAAGCCAAAAATAATCAGGAGACAAAGCCTCAAAAATAGGGGCAGATTTTAAATAGTGCTCTTGTAAACTTAGGAAGGTGCGCAACTAGAATAAAAGGTCTTGTGTTACCATGCATTTTCTGAAGGATATAAAGTCTGAAACTAAAATGACTGTCATTATTTTGTGAATTCAATCCTCACTGATTTACCACAAAAATCCGGAAAATCACAAATTTTATGAGGAGCAGACCAAAAATATGAGGCACAAATCTGGACATTCTGGGGAAATCTGTACCATTGAGCAGTATGAATGCAGCCATATATGAAAGCTGAAGAGACTGTGTTGGGTGAGTGATCACAGAGAGAGAGAGAGAGTGAATGCATGTATGAAAGCAGAAGTGACTGTGTATGAGACGGAGGATAATTGTAATCTACCAGTAGCAGCTAATAGATTATTCTGCTCAACATTAATTTTCTCTCTCTCTAAAAATCAGTAAGTATGGTTTTGATTAACTGCTAATCAAAACCATACTTACTGATTTTCATAAAGAGTGAACATTAATGTTGAGCGGAATTGAGTTCAGCTACATCCTTTGAAAATGGAAGTTACTCTTTGTTGACCCAGTTAGTTAAACTCAGAAAAGCAAAAAAACTGAAGAAAAACAAACTGGATACGTTCCGATACCAGCGGGTAATGTTCAAGTAAGCAAGAACACACAGTCCGTACTTCAAAGATCAAACAATTTATTTTTAAGCACCAAAAACGAGCTTTTCGTCGGACACACTCCAACTTCATCAGAAAAACGGTTGGAACAGTGTGTCACTACAAGCAGTTACCTTAAATACAAGAAGTTATTTAAAAAGGTCACATGTTGTTTAATTAGTATTGAACTGATTGCCGATACACCCACCAATGCTAAAACTGATAAAATAAACTAAAACAACATTCAGTAGAATATCTACAGTTGAAATTTTCACAATCGATTAGCATACAAATAAACCAGCATAAAAGGACATAAAAAATGTAAAAAAATGATGCACACTGTAACTAGTGGATACCCAATATTTATGGTGATAATCACTAAATAATACCTGTATAATCACAAGCACAACGTCAAAAAGCAACTCGTATAACACTTGTTAGAACACACAATCACCTGGAGTCAGTCTAGACATTGCAATTTGAAACGCCTTAATTCAAAACAATTATGGCAATCTTGAAAATATAAAATTGTATAAATGAATAAATGAAATAAGGCCCTATCACAAGACAATGTCGCCCTTCATATGAAGGACTCAAATATTTGCACTGAATAAAATCAGTGCATGCATAAGCCATAGAATGAAACCTGTTCGGACCTTAAAGGGCCATTGACAAAAAAGGCTAATTATGCTCTGACTGACAGTGCAGTGAATAATGTACGAGTGCATAAACTTGACTATAAAACTTGCTAATATCCCTGGAAAACTGATGTACCAAAAAAATATATAATAAAAAGTAGAAAACCTGTTCTATAACAAAATACGAACACGTTTTATGCGATCGGTTATAAAACTGTAAAAAAATAGGGGTAAAATATAAATAAATACAATGTTGGACAATTTGACTCCTTGTGAATTACTGTTGAAGTCATTTCCCTCCCATGTATGTGTCTCAGGACAAGGACAACTGTATAATCTGGACATACCGTGTCCTAAAAGGCCCAACGCTACACTTCTAGTGAACTAAGAAAATATAATTAAGAGGGGCAGATGGTACATAAAACCTGCATATTACCAGATTCAAACCTGGACAGATCAGCCCTGCCACACAGAGCTTCTGAAAAATGCAGTTTCTCCTAGTTAGAAAAGGAGAAGAAAGAATTATATAGCCTATTAGATTGACTGAATAAATTTTATTCCTGTGACATTCATAACTGAAAAAGGAGTGAGACAGAGACACAAGGGAGTAGCATCTATAAATTACCTGTTCAGTCTTTTGAGCTTCAATAGGCAAGTTATGGACAACATGCCATTAAGGCCTGGGGCATGGCATGCATCCAATCTAAGTTGCCACGATAACTGTCTACTCTCCAAATGAAGGGGGGTAAACCCCCCCCTAAAGTCAGAATTCACCTGATCAATGATGCAAAACAGGAAATGATGGCTCGGGTGCTCTGTGTCTGGCTAAGGTATTATCCATCTTGCCTTTCCTGATAGCATAAAGGTGTTGATATATATGTTCCTGTAATTTTCTGTCTGTCTTCCCAACATAAAATGCAAGACAACTGGAACACTGAGCCAAATACACCACTTGTGTACTGCAGCAATTAAATCTACCCGTTAGGTGAAAAAACAGGTCCCCGATTACAAATCTAGTCCCTGTCTTTATGTGGCCGCAATAGCGACACATATTGCACTTAAACATTCCGTTCCTGTTACTTGAAATCCTAGATTTTCTCTCTAGAATACCTTTGATGTTTAAACCTCTCTTGAACACTATTCGTGGTAATTCAACCAAAGATTTACAGATAGAGTCGTCCTGAGTAATCAAATTCCAGTTTTTCAATATAATAGCAAATATCTCCCTAGCATCCAAACTGTATGTTAAAATGAAGCTTTTCGACATTGGAAAAGCTTCATCCTTCCTCCCTTCAAAGATAACTGTATCAGGGGTATTTTGATTTAAGATAGGTACATATATCCCGGAAGCCCTCTTGTTGTGGACCTCCTGTAGAAGGTCATTTATAAGGTCCTGCGGGTAGCCCCTATTGGAGAAAAGATCTGCCATGAAGGCACATTCTTCCTCAAAGTCACAGTCCCTAGTTACCATATGGGCAGCTTTGACGAGTTGACCTTTGATAATAGAACGTTTTTGGTAGAAGAGGTGACGGCTGTCAAAATGAACGTAGCTATTAGCGAAGGATTCCTTCCTATAGATCTTGGCTACATAACAACCTTTTTCTTTACCCTTCATAAGGTCCATGTCCAAATAAGCTACCCGATCAGGGGCAAAATTATATGTGAATTGTAAGAAATTTGCGGAAGAATTAAACATATCGACTAATGAAATAGCTGACTCCTCATTACCTTTCATGATAATAAAGATGTCGTCAAGAAACTGTGTATATAACGCAACTTTGTCCATAAATAAAGGGTTAGCTAAAATGAACTCCCTCTCCCAGTTAGCCATGACCAAATTGGCCACATTGGCACCACACAGAGAACCCATCGGTACACCTATCAACTGCAAGTAAAATCTGTTATTAAAAGATACAAAATTGTTGGACAATATAATGTCCAACAATTCATTCACCAGTTGAATATCTTTTACAGGGGCCTCTTTTTTGGACAACATAACTGGGATCCAATCTAAGGCAACTGAGTGGGGGATAGATGTGTATAGGTCTTTCATATCAACTGTTAAAAAATGACTATCTACTACTATCTATTACTATTTGTAATCCCTATTATTTTTGTTTCACCTAAAATTCATAATAATCCACTGGATCCACCTATGCGCCCTCTAGTAAGTGCTAGGGGCAGCATAACTTATGCTAGCGCCAAAGTAGTGGACTCTGTTTTAAAGAAATATGTGGCTACTGGACCCCAAATTTCAAAGGATTCCTGGTCTTTATTGTCCATGATCAACCAAACATCTTATAGTGAAGATATGAGCATTATATTGTCCAACAATTTTGTATCTTTTAATAACTGGGACTAGATTTGTAATCAGAGACCTGTTTTTTCGCCTAACGGGTAGATTTAATTGCTGCAGTACACAAGTGGTGTATTTGGCTCAGTGTTCCAGTTGTCCTGCATTTTATGTCGGGAAGACTGACAGAAAATTACAGGAACGTATATATGAACACCTTTATGCTATCAGGAAAGGCAAGATGGATAATGCCTTAGCCAGACACATAGCAGAGCACCCGAGCCATCATTTCCTGTTTTGCATCCTTGATCAGGTGAAAATGAACGTATCTATTAGGAAAGGATTCCTTCCTATAGATCTTGGGAGGGGTTTACCCCCCTTCATTTAGAGAGTAGGGAGTTATCGTGGCAACTTAGGTTGGATGCATGCCATGCCCCAGGCCTTAATGACATGCATGTTGTCCATAACTTGCCTACTGAAGCTCAAAAGACTGAACAGGTAATTTATAGATGCTACTCCCTTGTGTCTCTGTCTCACTCCTCTTTCAGTTATGAATGTCATAGGAATAAAATTTATTCAGTCAATCTAATAGGCTATATAATTCTTTCTTCTCCTTTTCTAACTACGAGAAACTGCATTTTTCAGAAGCTCTGTGTGGCAGGGCTGATCTGTCCAAGTTTGAACCTAGTAATATGCAGGTTTTTTATGTACCATCTGCACCTCTTAATTATATTTTCTTAGACAGTTCACTAGGAAGTGTAGCATTGGGCCTTTTAGGACACGGTATGTCCGGATTATACAGTTGGCCTTGTTTTGAGACACATACATGGGAGGGAAATGACTTCAACAGTAATTCACTAGGAGTCAAATTGTCCAACATTGTATTTATTTATATATATTTTACCCCTATTTTTTACAGTTTTATAACCGATTGCATAAAGCGTGTTTGTATTTTGTTATAGGACAGGTTTTCTACTTTTTATTATATATTTTTTGGTACATCAGTATTCCAGGGATATTAGCAAGTTTCACTTAGTCAAGTTTATGCACTCATACATTATTCAGTGCATTGTCAGTCAGTGCATACTTAGTCTTATTTTTGTCAATGGCCCTTTAAGGTCTGACCAGGTTTCATTGTATGGCTGATGCATGCACTGATTTTATTCAGTGCAAATATTTGGGTCCTTTATATGAAGGGCAACATTGTCTTGTGATAGGGCCTTATTTAATTTATTCATTTATACAATTTTATATTTTCAAGATTGTCATACTTGTTTTGAATTATTAAGGTGTTTTAGATTGCAGTGTCTGGACTGTGACTCCAGGTGATTGTGTTCTAACAAGTGTTATATGAGTTGCTTTTTGACGTTGTGCTTGTGATTATACAGGTATTATTTAGTGATTACCACCGTAAATATTGGGTATCCACTAGTCACGGTGTGCATCGTTTTTTATGTTTTTTATGTCCTTTTATGCTGATTTACTTGTATGCTAATAGATTGTGAAAATTTCAACTGTAGATATTCTAAAGAATGTTGTTTTAGTTTATTTCATTTTATCAGTTTTTAGCATTGGTGGGTGTGTCAGCAACCAATTCAATACTAATTAAAGAACATGTGACATTTTTAAATAATTTCTTGTATTTAGGATAATGGCTTGTAATGAGACACTGTTTCAACTGTTTTTCTGATGAAGTTGGAGTGTGTCCGACGAAAAGCTCATTTTTGTGCTTAAAAATAAATTGTTTGATCTTTGAAGTACGAACTGTGTGTTCTTGCTTACTTGAACATTGCCCGCTGGTATCAGAACGTATCCAGTTTGTTTTTCTTCAGTTAGTCAACCTATTTAGTTCTCACTTAGCAAGAAGACAAGGGAATACATGTTGATCCAAGGCAGAGTTTTATACCACATGCAAAAAGCTCTGTATTTTTAGGAACTTAAGTGTAGAGAAAAGAGCACTGGACCACCAATCTGCATATGAAGGAACCACGTTGAGCTGTGAGCAGATTACAGTATGATACAGTGCATTTTGTATAGCATTACATCACCCTTTGAGTGACGTTACATGGGAATAATGAAATTAAGAGTTATCTCGGGTGCTGCATACTCATGCCAGTATAGTCCGTGGACCATAACACAAAAATTGGTGTTGCTAAGTAAATACAGTACCTTAAATGCCTCATAAAAGGCAAAAACTTGATATCCGCTCCTTTCAAGACTTTTAGGCAAACGGATATGGATTCATACAGCAAAAGGATCATGCTGTTTGTGAAACTGTCCTGTGCTGTACATCAAGTGTACAAAGACACTATCAAACCAAACATCTGTCCATATTTAAAATCTCTGAGGAAGAAAGTGAAGCCATAAAAAGAAAAGGGGCTGTTTCTGGCTACAAGAAAAAAAATAATTTTAGTCAAGTAATTGGAGCCAAAAATAAAGCTACCAAACGTAGTTACAAAATTTGAGCAGTACTGAAATTTTGTTTAGTGAGTTAACAAATAAACAGTACTGTCTCGGATTTGAGAAATACTGGCTTCTACAAGATCAAGTCGGGAGATGCATAACTGATATGGCTGAAAATTTAACGGTAAAACAGACAACCAGGTTACAACAAGCTGTTATATTTAGTGTCACTCTTGACAAAAGTGTCTGTGAATGACATGATGTGCCTAGCAGTAGTTGCTCAATATTGTGACAACTGTACTGCTTGATACCTCCTGCTGGTACAGCCAAGGGAGAGGATATTATAACTGCATTTGTAAGCTATTTCAAAAATCAGAACATTAACATAAATAAAATATTCTGTTACTATGGATGCCACCCTTGCAACGGGCAGAAAGAACAAAGGATTTGTTAAACTTCTTTGGGATGATATTGGATGTCAAGTACTGAGCTACCATTGCATTGTACAGCCACGTTCGTTGGCTTAGTTGAGGTAGTGTTTTGAACAGATTTGTATCAAGTCTAGAAGCAATCACGGTGTTTCTTGATGATAAAGAACATTTCCTGGAATTGAATGACAGTGACTGGCTGTGCAAGCTGAGGTTTCTGGCTGACATAACTAAACACCTGAATGACTTAAACTTGCGTTTATAAGGACAGGGCCAAACAGCACTTGAACTTTTTGAGCACTGGAATAGATTTGCATCAAAGTTAGATATATTTTGCTGTGATATTACCACTAACACCTACAAGTACTTTTCAAGCATAAAGGCTCATTCAGATCGATTTACTGTCAACATAGATGAGCTTCAGAAGTACTTTGAAGCACTCAAAGGAGAATTTCCTAAATGATGTCAAGGCTTCCAGATTCACGGGCCCATACTTTCTTACATCATCAAGCCCAGCTTAATTGATCTTTTACCACCCATTTGACCTGTCTCTTTTCGAGTGGATGGATGTTGACTATTTTGAAATGCAACACATTGAATTCAAGTCATCAGAGTTATGGACGATAACATTTTTATAACTGCAGAAAACAAACTCTTGAAGGAAGCTCTTGCAGTCCTTCCACTTATTCACTAAATTCACTTTGTTGCTGGCTGCGTTCTTTTTCATCACAGACTCCCAACACCAGTCTGGTTTTAGTACAAGACGCTCCTAATTCTTACTGTCATCTCTTGATCTTCTCTCTTTCAGTCAAGCATTTCATTTTGGAACATTTGAAAAAAGTTTCTCTGGCAAAGTCTCTCTCTCTGGTCTTTATTATTGATAGAAGATTGAGAAGCAGTCTCTCCTTTAGCTTGTTGTCTCAATGTTTAGTGACCAAAATTTATTTCCTCCAGAGCTTGTCCTGCTTCTAAAAGCATTTCTGATCCTTCAGGAAAAATGATTCCAAAAATAACTTGATACAACCTGAACCTCACAACTGCCTCTCTGTATCACCTGATTGTAGACATAAACTTGCTACTTTTTTGCATGGTGTACAGCAAATACTTTTTCACAAACATTCTGGTATCCACAGTTTTTAATACTTTTCTACCACAATTTTGCCAAGAGCAACTTTTTCTGCTAGTATGATTGCATATTT
Organism: Protopterus annectens; assembly: GCF_019279795.1. NCBI lineage: Eukaryota > Metazoa > Chordata > Ceratodontiformes > Protopteridae > Protopterus > Protopterus annectens. The sequence goes on from NC_056735.1 coordinate 1,896,002,259, forward strand.
TCTAATATAGTTTCACCTGCTTTCCTATTTCCAAATTTGGAGCATGCACACAATGTCCTGTCTTGATTAACTGACCTTGCTGTGAAACACCAGTCCAGTTTCTTATTTATACTTTAATAAAAGTAATACAATCCACTTCTTCAAGTGTCTTTGGTATAGCAAAAATAAATGTTTTCTCTGTGTGTTCTGCCTTCTATGTCCATTTTTTTTTAAACATTTCTACTTGAAAAAACTCATTTTGAGCCAGTTTTACTCACTAATGTTTGCAGTTTTATCAGCTCATCTGAATAACTACTTAAAGCTTCTGTTTTTTCTAGCTTTTTTATTTGACTCTGTAAATACCTTCAGTGCTCTGCCTATTTTAAACACATTTGTATGCGTTTGATTTGCATTTTCCTCACAATTACTGGATGGCATCTCCTGTACTGTAGTTGTATATTGATTTGCTCTTTGCTAAACAACTGCAAGGCTGTTCTCTGCTAGAACTTTTTCTTTTTATGTTTGATTTCCCTTACATTTTCTAAATTTCTTCTTTCCTGACACCCAGGCTATATAATTATTAGCCAGTAATTGGATTTTTCCTAAACTTGTAACATTTGCGGGCTTTAACAATTTCTCAGTCTTCAAAATAGAAGAGTTCTAATCAATATGTTGCTCAGTCAGTCACCATCCTGGAAGTCCCCAGCTTAGAGGGATACATAGCAGGATTAATGACATGTCAGGGATGTAGAAAAGTACTTGACTTGTGGAGGATGTAGATAGATGTTTGATTAATTTCCAGGACTTTAAATGTAATCTTCACAGTAATCCAGATACTGCTTTTCCAGATCCTTTTTTGGGATTGACAGTTTGTGTGTGTGTTTGTGAACTTGTATGTGTGTGTATCTTTGTGTGTGTAATATTGAGTACAGTATATGTTTTTTCACATTGCAAAGCATTTGTTCACAGTACATTGAGCATAAACAAGCAAACCTCAAGAATGGCCTTTAACATAGTACAGTGGGAGCATATGACATAGCATAGGTCTGATTTTGATTGTTGTCATGCAATATGAAAGACCACTCAACTGCCCAAATTGCTAAAATATATTTGTTTATACATATATACAAGTAAATACTTATTAGTAAATTTAAGAATGTAATGTATTATATTATATTACAGTATAATCTTGTGTTCTCATTCTTCCTCATGGTTAGATTACGGATCCGACTCGGCCACATTTTTACAGACTAGGATCCAAGTCTCAAGTTTCTTCCACTTTGTCCTCTGTCCAACTCCCTCTGTCCAACTCCCTCAGATCTCGTTTGCCACCAGCAGTGTCAGACGTGGTTGCTGAGTATCGAGCCTTTTATCAAGATTCCTTAGTAGGATTATCATCGTTTTTCTTCAGATAAGTGACTTTTTGTGTTTTTTCCTCCCCTTCCTATATTGTGTAGTTTTATATCCTTTCCCCTTTCTTCAGGTTCAGCAGTTAGTTTTTCCCGTGCTTTTCTTGTTCTAGCTGTTGGCTTTTTCCCCTTCCAGCTGTTGTTGCTGTTATTGTTAGAAGTTTTTTTTTTTTTTTTTAAGTAGATGGTTATATGTAGCTAGTTGTTTGTATAGTGCCGTTCTTATGATACGGTGTTTTTTTTGGCTGTGGTTATTTTGTGTAGTTTTTTTTTGTTGTCTATAGTGACATATCAGAAAAACCTTCCAGCTTTAAAAGGTGCACTGAATGCAGCCATAAGTTCCCACATTCCAGTGCACATTCTTTGTGTGTATATTCTCTTGGCCCAGAGCATCTGCGGTTGGCTTGCTGCATCTGTGAGAACTTCAGTCCTAGGGCCATCACTGACAGCCGAAATAAGTTGATTTTAAAGGGCTACTTGCCTGCTTCTAGTTCCTCTCCAGGGGCTCAAATCCCCTCTCTGAGTGTGGCAGGGTCCTCTGACTCCAAGAAGTGACCTCTTAAGTCCTCCAAAGTTCCCTCGGATCTGACAACTTTGAATCCTAGACCCACATCTGGTCCAGTGGATCCAAAGCACTCTTTGGATCCTTCTGGATCTTACCTAATTTCCAGTTCTCCTGAAGCTGCTCCTGCCACATCAGATCCTAGGATTATGGATCCTACAGGTAGGGGTCCCGCACCAGTGCTGGGCATTGTTAGCTCCTTCCCTCGGGCTGCAGCAGACCCCTGCTAGGCATTCCAGGCCCCCATAAGTGGCTTCTTCCAGGTCTTCTAGGAGCCTTTTGGAAGCCGACTTGGACAAGATGATTTGGAAGATTCTCAAGACTCTGATCCACTTGGGGGGAGGGGTCTTCTCTGCGCCATCCCCTCTGGGTTCTGTGAGTGTTTCCCTCCAAGCTCAGTCTCCTCCTCTGATCCGTCCCTCTGTAGCAAATTGTCAGGATCATAGCCAACAGAGAGAGCTGTTTCCCTGAACTCCTCAGCTCCATTGTCCTCAGATTGCAGTGGGTCTTGGATCTGGGATGTCCCTGTTGGATCTTGCGGGGGGAGGGGGTTTGGTTCCAACTACATCGGAGACATCTCGTCCCCTCAGGGCTTCAGCACTAAACAGTTCGGGTCCAATTCTATCTGGAACCCAGGAGTCTGGGATCCCTGCCTTCTCTCATTTAGCAGCTTCAGCTCTGTTGGAACTAGGGAGGGATTCACTGGGTCCGTGGGTGTTCTAAGTTGTAGAAAGGGCCTTCTCTTGCCATAGGGATCTGATCTCTTTGAGCTATGACCCCTGCCGTCGACTCCCCTTGGATGAGAGACTTAAGCCTGTTATACCTGTCCAGAGTCGGCCCATCCAGACTAGCCTCCATACACTTCCCCTAGAGGGAGTCCCCTTCTCTTCAGAGACCTCCCCTGAACATCCCCCAGAGGAGATCCTCGTAAGGGTACATGCAAAAGGAGGCACCTTGACTCCACTTTGGAGTCCATCGTGGAGGACAAGGATTTTGATGAAGGGGAAAGATCCCCCAGATCACTACAGGATGACATCTCCTTTGGAGACATTTTAGAGATCCTGGGGCAGAGAGGCGGTTGGTCAGCCCAACCTCCTTCATCGGTGGAGTCTGTGTTTTTGGAGGCTTTCGGGACAGGTCTGTCTGCATCCTGGGTAGTTCCCTCTGGCAAATGAGCTTGTGGATTTGGTGTCTCGCTGGGCCTGGAAAGAGCCAGACTCTATCAAAGTGACTCCCAGACACCCGGATAAGTTCTTATCCCCCCCTAAAGATAGACCTTTTTGGAGCAAGGGTATTCCAGTTGATGCCATGGTTGTAATTGTAGCTACCAAGAAGGACTTAGCTGAACAGAGCTCCACTGTCCATCCACCAAACAGGGAGTCCAGAGCTATGGACAGGTTTGGTAAGCCCATTTACACCTCAGCCACTTTTTCGCTGAGAACATTAAATTACCTGGCACATTTTACTCTATTACAGAGAGAACTGGTAAAGGAACTGTCAGACTCACTGGTAGAGATCATGTCGACGGAGGACTTCAAAAACTGACAACTTTTTTGTCCTTGTTCATTTCTTCCATGAAGCTTACCTCCCACACCATATAGGGTGCCTCACATTCACCCGGCTCAGGCATTGCTGTCTGGAGACATGCCTGGATGAGGCTTTGTGATTTCATGTGACTTTTTAAAGCATCCTTTGTCGATGCTCCTTTTGATGGCTCCTCCCATTTTGGTCCATCAGTTAGAGACCCTAACCATCAGTGAGCAAGAAAGGAAGACCTTATCTGCCATCGGGGGTCAAGTTTTCAACTCCTAAGCGCACATTCTGTAGAAACCAGCGCAATTGAAAGAAAACCTGGTTCCGAAAATCTCAGAGGTCTTCCCAGGATCAGTGAGGGGATTCTTCCTCTAGAGGCATAGGAGGACGTTTCAATGGGAGATGCTGCACCAAGGGTAGAGGGGGTCCAGAGAATCAGGGTTGCAGGGAGCCTTTCTCTGATAGACCTTCTCAGCACTGCCGAAGTGCTGCCCGACTGCTCATCTCTGGAGGCACTCGGGGGGGGGGGGGGGGTCATTTTTCTTTCCACCCAGCCACCTGGACCAATATAACACAAAACAAGTGGGTGCTAAAATTATATCCAGAGGTTATTACATTCCCTTTCACCTTCCTCCACCAGAGAGGTCAAAGAGGCTGCCCAAAGTTCCACCCAGTCAGAGGGAGTACATAGTAGCAGAAATTCTAAATGTATTGCAAGAAAGAGCCATCTAAGATGCCCCAACTGCATAAAGAGGATTCGGAGCTTACTCTTGGTTCTTTTAGTGCTAGAGAAAAACAGGGACCTGCAATCTATTTTGGATCTAAGCAAAATTAATGTGCTTAAAAAGAAGGTAAAGTTCCTAATGGTGATGGTCAAGTCCGTTTTACCATTACTGTGGAAGGACGATTGGATGTGTTCGGTGGACTTAAAGGAGGCGTACTATCACATCAAAATAGACAGACACTCCAGAAGTCATTTGCGCTTTTGGCTGGGAGCCAGTTATTTTCACTTCAGAGCTCTGCCCCAAAGCCCCCAGGATGTTTACCAAATGTATGGGAGTAGTCACAGCTCACCCGAGACTGCAAGGATTCCAGGTGTTTCCATACCTGGATGACTGTTTCTTCACTGCCCCAACCAAGCATCAACTTCCCCAGGCCAGGGATTATTTCTTCAACCTTGCCAATCATCTGGGTATTACCATAAACCTGACAAAGTTGAACCCTTCCCTGGTTCAGAGTTTAGAATTCAATGGAGCTTCCTTTGACACAGTGAACCAGATTGTGGCTCTACCTACTCATCGTGTTCAGACTTTTAGAGATTATGATGTTCTTCGTGTTTCACTGTTGCATGAATTCCAAAGTCTTGGGTCCTGCATCGGTTGCTGTCTTCTCTTCCATGACGTCAGGTTGTCAGGGGTATAAAACATGCAGCCGATGCCATTTTCTTTAGTCTTTCTTGCCGCGCGGTGCCCGAAGCAGAAGCATTTCTCAAGTGCTGGTTGGCCGACTACTGAAATATTCACATTTGAGATGTTCTTCATCTCACATTGCTGCAGTCCTTACACTTGGGTAGTCCGCTGTCCTCGGTCGGCCCGAATATCAAAGTATTAGGCTGACGTCGGTCAAGGCGCTTAAGACTGACATCAGGACGTCAGGGTACAAATGCGCATGACCAACGTCATATCCTCAGTCTTTTTTGCCGCATGGTCCGATGCAGAAGCAGCGTTGCAAGTGCCGTTCGGCGTTCTGAAATTTTTCGAATTCGGAGTTTCAGACCGAGTCAAAGTTGGCCAAGTACCCGTTGGGAATATTTTAGTTTTTCTTGCCTCAGTGGTTTACCGGATGTCAGAAAAAGTGAATAACTGTATTTCTTGTGGGAAGCAGATACCGCATAGGGATTATCATACTTTGTGCATTCCTTGTTTGGGGCCTGAGCACGACGTTGTTGGGTGTCGCTTTTGTGCTAGGTTCAATAAGCGCACTATTAAGCGAAGGTTAGATTGTGCCAGGTTGGTCTTCGGGAAGCAGTGCAATTATAATATGCCGTCGGATGCTCCGACGCCCGCTTCTTCGAAGAAGCGCAAAGACAAAGCAGCTAAACCCAGGCAAGAAGGGTCGTCCGTACCGGACGCCGGTTCTTTAGAGGCGTCAGTGGAACCGGTGGTTCGCGAGGCTACTCTGGAGTCCCAGGGGGAGACTTTGATATTGCAGGATGTGGCCTCTCAGGAGGCAGGTCAGGCTGAAGGGGCTTCTCAGGTTACTGTACTCCCCTCCCTTCCTAGGGTGGTTAGACCCTCTCCTTCTGTTTCCAAGGCTTCTCCCAGAGGCAGGCCAGGTTTAGCTTCTGTTGGTGTCACTCCTAGTTCAACAGGATCTGTGCCCAAGAAGCACATGCTTAAAATGGCAGAAGATTTAATTACTTTGATTAGAGGTTCTTTGCCCCCTCCTGATAAGAGGCCTAGGGTGGAACCAGAGTTGGGGAGTTTTGAGCAGGCTTCAGATGTTTCAGAGTCTTCGGCTGAAGACTTGCAGGAATACTCTCCTTATTCTGATTCTGATGCAGATGATTCGACTCCTTCTGCTTCTCCTCCAGAGGATTTTTCTTTTTCAGAGACTCTTCATTCCATGAGGGAACATTTTAAGTGGGAAGGTCAGGACTTCTCTGATTCCAGGAAAAGGCTTAGGGAATTTTTGCTTTTACCCCAGCATAGGCCTTTAGCTATACCACCTGTTCTGGATGTTGTGGAAGATGTGTTTGCAGAGGCTTCACTTAATCCTGATTCTTTGCCTCCTGCTCCTGTTAAACCGGATAGGTATTACAGGGTGCCTGAGGCTCATAAATATCTTTATAAGAGTCCTAGGGCGGACCCAGAAACTGTTAGTCAGGGACCTAAGGGTGTCAAGGCCTCTGTTGTAAAAATCCGGTTCCTCCAGATAAAGAGGCCAGAGCTTTGGATAGATGGGGAAAGAAAGTCTATACTTCTTCCACCTTAGCTATGAGGGCTTTGAATTGCCAGTTTCACATGTTGAAATATCAAAACTATCTTCTTTCTCAGTTGAAGTCTAAGGTAGATGCTCTGGCGGAAGGCATTGAGTGTAAAGAATTACAAGATTTGGTACATGTCTCTGAACAGGTGGGTAAGCATTCTTTACAATGTGGTTTTGATGCTGTACAGGCCTCGTCTAGGGTGGCTGCCACTGGGTCAGTTCTTCGCAGGCACGCCTGGCTGAGGGATCAGAATTTATCTGACCATGTTAAGACAAGGATTTTGGATGCTCCTTTACAGTCTGATGTGTTGTTTGGTTCACCTGTGGAGTCAGTCTTGAAGAAAATGGAAGACAAGGCTAAGTCTATGCAGGCTGTTAAAGATTTTTAGCAAGTTCAGCCTCCAAGTTTAGTAGGAATTGGCCTGCTAAGGGGTGGACATACCCTTCTTATGATTCACAGTCTAGGGGTAGATCTAGACGTGGTAGGGGCAGAGCTCAGAGCTCCTTCAGACCTAGAACAGGGAGTTCACCTGCACAATCTTCGGGTGAGGGCAGGGGCCAGTCCTTTCGTAAACAGGCCCAATGACCTACCTTTTCAGCTGCCAGATCCTTCTTGCCTGGCAGCACCTTTGGGAGGAAGGTTGGCACTCTTCAAGGAAAATTGGAGTTTGATTACCCAAGACAGATGGGTATTGGATATCATACACCAAGGTTACAGGTTTTATTTCCATACCTTGCCTCCTTTCAAAGGCATGCCGGACGTTCCTCCTCAGCAAAGACTAGAGGCTCACAAACAAATTTCTCTGCTGCTCCAAATAGGGGCCATACAACCGTCCCTCTGCCAGAAGTGGGCCTAGGATTTTATTCTTGCCTGTTCCTAGTACCAAAGAAGGGGAACACGTGGAGACCAATTTTGGATTTATCTATCCTCAACACTTATCTGGACATTCCCAAGTTCAAAATGTTGACGTTACAACAGCTTTTACCTCTGCTGGGCAAAGATCACTGGATGGTGACTCTGGATCTCAAGGAGGCTTACCTTCATGTTCCTATCAGGCTAAGTTGCAGGAAGTATCTGCGTTTTCGGGCTGGGACTTCTCATTATCAGTTCTCTGCATTGCCCTTTGGCTTATCTACTGCGCCCAGAGTGTTCACGAAGGTTCTGGCTCCAGTGATAGCTTTCTTCAGGCTAAGAGGAATACAGATCTATCCTTATTTGGACGATTGCCTGATTCTGGCCCAAGGAAAGGACGAACTTCTTCATCATTTACAATATGTGATAGCAGTGCTAAGATGCCTGGGGTATTCTGTGAACGAAATAAAGTCCAGTCTAGTACCCTGTCAGGACATGTGCTTTCTGGGTGTGAGACTGAATACAGCATCCCAGATGGCCTTTTGACCCCGGACAAACAAAAGAATCTTTCTTTACTTCCATCAATTGTCTCATCAGTCCAGGCTGACTGCAAGGACAGTCCTTCAAGCCTTGGGGTTCATGGCATCTTGTATTCTGGTGCTTCCCAATGCCAAACTGCATATGAGGAAGCTACAATGGTATCTCAAAATGTATGGACACAGCACTGCCAAGATATGGACACTGTCATTCAGATAATACCTTGCATTCAAAAGGAATTTTGTGGTGGGCTCAGGAATGTCACCTAAACAAGGGACTCTCTGTGACCCGCCAGAGGCGAGTCAGATTCTAACGACAGATGCCTCAGACAAAGCTTGGGGAGCTCATCTAAATGGAAAGTGGGTACAAGACACGTGGCCTGCCAGACTTCAACATCTACATATCAACTTGAAGGAGATGTTAGCAGTCCAATTTGCATTAATAGCTTTCAAGGATTTACTTCTTCCAGGGCAGGTGTTGGTTCTAACAGACAACACAACTGTCATGTGGTACATCAACAAGCAAGGGGGAACACATTCTTATCCTCTATGCTGGCAAGCAATGATTTTGTGGGAGACTGCTCTCAGTTTACAGCTAAATCTTCAGGCAAGGTTTCTGCCGGGAGCACAGAACTCCTTAGCAGATGCGTTGAGCAGACAAATTATGGATCCCCACGTGTGGAAATTGGATCCTCATGTATTTCAGAAATTGACAGTGTTATGGGGAACTCCAGACATAGATCTGTTCGCTTCTCCACTAAACTACCAGCTGCCAAAGTTTTGCACAAAAAGGTTTCATCCCACAGCTTGGAAAGTGGATGCTCTTTCATTCAATTGGAGCAATCTTCATGTGTATGCCTTTCCACCTCTGCCTCTCCTCCCAAAGGTACTCCTGAAGGTCAGACGGGACAAGCCAATGATGATTTTAATAGCTCCAGATTGGCCTCGACAGCACTGGTACCCATTACTGAGAAGTCTGGTACGGGAGACTCCATGGCCTTGGCCTTCGATTCCACACCTGCTGTCTCAGGAGAACAGTCATTTGCTCAATGTCAAACTTCACTCTCTTCACCTAACAGCCTGGCATATTCTGTTTTAAACCCTGGAGGGTCTCAGCTTCCACAGCAAGTTTTGAATGTTATTTTGGAGGCCAGAAGGCCTAGTACAAGGAAAGTGTACGCAGATAAATGGAAGAGATTTTTATTTTGGAGTACAGCAAAGGAATTTGATGTTTCTAAGCCTAATTTAAGTGTGGCTCTTCAATATCTTACTGAGTTACTGGACAAAGGTTTGTCCTTCTCTTCTATTAAGGTTCATGCTGCAGCAATTTCTGCTCACTATGACTGTGACCCACCATTGTTTTCTCATCCTTTGTTTAAGCAATTCCTTAGAGGGCAAAGAATATAAGACCCCCACGTAGAGCTCCTACTCCTGCTTGGGATCTCAATTTTGTGTTGGAGAAACTCACTCTACAACCTTTTGAGCCTGCAGCTACTGCCGAGTTGAAATATTTATCATGGAAGACTGCTTTTTGTTGGCCATTACCTCTGCGAGAAGGGTTTCTGAATTACAGGCCCTTATGGCGGTTGAGCCTTTCTTAATTTTCCATAAGGATAGGGTATCTTTGCGTACTAATCCTTCCTTTATGCCTAAAGTGGTTTCTAGTGTGGCTTTAAACCAAACTATTCATTTGCCTACTTTTTATGCAAACCCCAAAATAAAGGGGAAAAGATTTTGCACACTTTGGATATACACAGGCAGTTGCGATATTATTTGAGCAGAACTAAAGGGTTCAGGCAGTCTCAGCAGTTATTTGTTTCATTTGCTTTGGGTTCTCAGGGCAAGCCTGTGTCAAAACAAACTATTTCTAAGTGGATTGGGTTTTGTATTGCTTTCTGTTATTCCCATCATGGTAAGGAGATTCCAGCTGGGATTAGGCCTCATTCCACTAGGGCTACTGCCACTTCTACAGCTTTTTTAAGGGGGGTGGCAACTAAGGATATTTTGGAGGCAGCTACTTGGAGTTCAGTGCATACTTTCTCTAAGCATTACCACCTTCCACTTTACTCTAAATCTAGGGCTGGTTTTGCCACTGCAATTTTACAGGGCATTTTGGCAGCTCCTACTGCTTTATAGTTTTGCCATCCTCCCTTACCTCTGCTTTGGGATTCTACCCAAGTGTAAGGACTGCAGCAATGAGATGAAGAACATAGTACAGTTTTGTACCTACCATAAATGTAGATGTTCGAAGATCCACATTGCTGCAGTCCGATTTACCCTCCCTCCTTCCCCTCTGTAGTTAGAGGCGGTTGTGTGGTTTGGGTTGTAAATATTGTGGATATTGTATATATTGTACATATGATTAGTGCAAGGGTGGTTGGTTGTTTTTTGCTGTCTTTTGGTTTTGACCTTTCTTTTTAGGGTCTTCTGACATCTGGGGCAAGAAAAGACTGAGGATATGATGTCGGTCATGCGCATTTGTACCCTGACGTCCTGATGTCAGTCTTAAGCGCCTTGACCGACGTCAGCCTAATACTTTGATATTCGGGCCGACCGAGGACAGCGGACTACCCAAGTGTAAGGACTGCAGCAATGTGGATCTTCGAACATCTACATTTATGGTAGGTACAAAACTGTACTTTTCAGAACCGAAGTCTTCAATAAAGCTAAGTACCCTGTTGGGGAAACTTTTTTCTTGCTTTTTACCGATGTCAGAAAAAGTTAATGATTGTATTACTTGTGGGAAGCAAATACCTCATAAGGATTTCCATTTATAGTGTATTCCTTGCCTAGACCCTGCTCACAACATGCCTGGCTGTCGGTTTTGTGCTAGATTTAACCAACGCACTGTTAAGCGTCGGTATATTTTTGCATCTAAGTATTTTGGAAACAGATTTAACTACCCAGAGATGTCGTCTGATAGGAATCCAACTACTGGAGTACATAAAAAACGCAAAGAAAAGGACAGAGAAAGGCAGTCGAGATCCAAAACCGATGAAGCTTCTCCTAAGCCAGTCGTCTGTTCACCGGTACTCAGTGAGGCACTTTCGCAGCCCCTGATACCAGCTACCTTCAAGTCGCAGGCCTCTACTGACACCCATGTGGAGTCCGGCATGCCGCAAGATACTCAAAGTATTGGACCGACGGATGTATCTCCCTCGGATGGGTCCAGAGACGCTGAGCAGGCACCGGCTTCTGAGGGTGTATTCAGACCTCCATATCTTTTATAACAAACCGACAAAAGCTGCAAAACCAAAGGCAAAGACACCACCTAAAACTAAAAAAAAAAAGACGCCTGAGCCACGTGCACAGGCCTCTATGCCTAAAAAACAGATGATCAAAATGTCTGAAGACCTTATTACCTTGATCAGGGGTACCCATCCCCCTCCAGATAAGAGGCCTAGGAAAGACACTGACTATGAATCTTCAGATCAGGTTTCTATTTCTTCTGATCAGGAATTATCTTTACCTCCCTATGAGGATTCTGATGCTGAGGAGTCTATTCCATCTGCATCTCCTCCAGAGGGTTGTTTATTTGGAGAAACCTTGAATACTTTGAGGGAGCATTTTCACTGGGAGAGTCAAGACTTCTCAGAATCTAAAAAGAGGCTCAGGGATTTCCTCCTTTTCCCTCAGCACAAGCCTTTAGCCATTCCCCCTGTGTTGGACATTGTGGATGATGTTTTTACAGAGTCAAGCCTGACCCCTGACTCTTTACCTCCGGCTCCCAGTGAGCCTGACAGGTATTACAGGGTCCCTGACTCTCATAAATTTTTATTTAGAAACCCTGCTGCTGATCCTGAAACTATTTCACAGGGCCTCAACAGCAAAAAACCCTACCCCCTCTGACAGGGATTCTAAAGCACTGGACAGATGGGGAAAAAAGGTTTATACATCTGCAACCTTGGCAATCAGGGCCTTAAACTGTCAATTTCATATGCTTAAGTACCAACAACATGTTATGGGATTGCTGAAACAGAAAATTATGTTGATTTCAGAATGTGCAGAAAATAAGGAATTGCAAGAATTATTGCATGCAGCAGAACAAGTTGGAAAGCATACTTTGCAATGTGGTTTTGATTCTTTAGAGGCCTCCTGCAGGGCCGCAGTTACTGGATCTGTGATTAGGAGACATGCCCGGTTAAAGGAACAAAATTTGCCTGATCATGTTAAAGCTAAATTGCTAGATGCTCCTTTACAGCATGATTCCCTGTTTGGTATTAAGGCAGAAGAGGTTTTAAAGAAAATGGAAGACAAAGTTAAGTCTATGCAGACTGTTAAAGATTTCTTACAAATGCAGCCACCTAGATTCAGTAGACACTGGCCTACAAAAAATTGGTCCTTTCCTGTGTCAGACAGAGCTCAAAGGGGCAAATCCAGACGCCCTAAGGGTTCTAGGTACCAGGCTCAAGACTCATACAGGTCAAAGCAATGGGGCGCATCCACCTCCAAATCTGGAGGAGATAAAGCACAAACCTACAGAAAGCAGCCCCAATGACTTCCCTCTGCCTACACTAAACACTTATCTTTTGGCAGCACCCATATGGGGAAAATTAGCACTTTTTGCTCAAAACTGGCAGTTAATAACCCAGGACAAATGGGTGCTGAACATTGTATCACGGGGATACAGATTCCATTTCCACACTCTGCCAATGACAAATGGTTGGCCAGACCTGCCAAAAAAACAATGGGCAGAGGCACAGAAACAGGTTATGTGCCTCATGGATATGGGGGCCATTCAGACAGCACCAGAACAGGAAAAAGGACAAGGTTTTTACTCAAGACTGTTCTTGGTACCCAGAAAGGACAAGGCCTGGTGGCCCATACTGGATTTATCGATTTTGAACACATACCTGGACATTCCAAAATTCAAAATGCTCACTTTGCAACAGCTTCTGCCCATGCTGGGCAAGAATGCTTGGCTGGTGACTTTAGACTTAAAAGAAGCATACCTTCATGTCCCAATAAGACAGTCGTGCAGACGATACCTCGGATTCAAGGCTGACTTAATGCATTACCAATTCTCTGCACTGCCCTTTGGCTTTTCTACTGCGCCCAGGGTCTTTACAAAGTGCCTGGCACCAGTAATTGCATTTTGCAGATGAAGTATTCAAATATATCCTTACTTGGACGACTGTCTCATTCAAGCAGAGAACAAGGACACTCTTCTATGACACCTGGCATTTGTGAAAAGGCTTCTAGCATGCCTAGGGTACACAGTAAACGAAAAGAAATCACAACTGGTACCCTCTCAAAAGATAGCATTCCTGGGTGCAAGCTTGCATACAGCTGCCCAGATGGCTTACCTCATGCCAGACAAACAAAGGCAACTGACTACTTACTTCAAACTGATGGCAACAAAAACCCAGTCTTCTGCAAGACAAATTCTGCAGGCTCTGGGCTTCATGGCATCCTGCATCCTACTAATTCCATATGCAAGACTGCATATGAGGAAAATTCAGTGGTACCTAAAAGGTTTATGGAGTCAACATTGACACAGTCTGGAAACAATGATTCCTCTCATCCCCTGCCAGCAACAGGAGTTTCTGTGGTGGGCAAAGGCCTGTCACCAAAACATGGGACGGCCCTTCACTCTACCCCCTGCCAGCCAAACCTTAACAGACTCATCAGATTATGCCTGGGGGCCCACATGGCAGGGAGATGCATTCAGGGCATATATGCACCAAATTAAATGCATCTGCATATCAACCAGAAAGAGATGCTAGCTGTTCAAAATGCCCTAACAGCCTTCAAGGACTTACTTCATCCAGGACAACTACTGATAAAGATGGACAACACCACAGTCATGTGGTATATAAACAAGCAAGGGGGCACACACTCATACCCCCTTTGCAGATTAGCCATGGCACTGTGGGACACAGCTTTGACCTACCAAATAAATCTTCAAGCTCAGTTCCTGCCAGGAAAACAGAACACTCTGGCAGACGACTTAAGCAGAAACCTTACGGATCCTCACGATTGGAAACTAAATCCACAAGTATTCAGCATGATAACAGAGAAATGGGGGAGCCCAGACATAGATCTATTTACCTCTTCTCAAAATTATCAGTTGAAAAGATTCTGCACAAGGACTTATCACAGACAAGCATGGAAAGTGGATGCCCTATCCTTCAGTTGGAAAAATCTGTCAGTTTACGCCTTTCCTCCTCTGCCTCTTCTTCCAAAGGTCCTCCTAAAAAGTCAGACAAGAGAAGCCAAAGATGATATTAATTGCCCCAGACTGACCCCGCCAATACTGGTACCCAATCCTAAGGAACTTGTCTCACTACCCAGCTTGGACCTTGTCTCAAAGACCACAACTACTGTCCCAGCAAAACAATCAGATCCTGCACAATCAACTACAGACTCTGGACCTGGCAGCATGGCTAATCATGTAAGCATACGAACAACACCTCTCAGTAAAGCTGTGATGGATGTCTTTTTGGAAGCCAGAAGGCCTAGTACTAGAAAATCTTATCCTGACAAATGGAACAGATTCTGTGCTTGGAATCAAGCACAAGGAACTGATACAGCAGAACCACATATTCCTCAGATATTACAATACTTAACTGAGATGCTTGACAGAGGCCTATCTTTCTCATCAATCAAAATCCATGCCTCTGCCATTTCGGCTGCTCATTACAATACAGAGCCACCAATCTTTTCTCATCCTTTACTAAAGCAGTATCTTAGAGGAGCCAAAAACCTAAGGCCTCCTAGAAGATCACCATTACCTGCATGAGACCTCATTTATGTGTTGGAAAAACTCACCTTGCCTCCATTTGAACCAGCCACTACCGCTGATATAAAGTTTTTATCATGGAAGACAGCTCTGCTACCAGCAATTAATTCAGCAAGAAGAGTTTCAGAGCTACAGGCCCACATGGCTGTAGAGCCTTTTATCATATTTTTCCCAGACAGTGTGTCTCTGAGGACAAATCCTATTTTTATGCCTAAGGTGGTTTCCAGTGTGGCTCTTAACCAAACAGTTCATCTGCCAACTTTTTATCCAAATCCGCAGAACAAAGGGGAGAGAATTCTGCATTCCTTGGACGTGCAGAGACAGCTAAGATTCTACTTGATCAGGACAAAAGCTCTAAGAAAAACTGAGCAATTACTAGTGTCATATGCTGCAGGATCAGAAGGAAAGGCCATCTCAAAGCAGACAATTTCAAAGTGGGTAGCCACTGCATCTGTTTCTGCTACTTACACCATGGTAAACCTGTGCCCAAGGGCATTAGGTCTCATTCCACCAGAGCTGCAGCTACTTCGGCAGCCTTTCTCAGAGGAGTACCAACCAAAGACATTCTAGAGGCTGCTATTGGAGTTCTGTCCACACCTTTACAAAGCATTATCATTTGCCTCTCTATTCTAAGTCCAGGGCAGGCTTTGCCACTGCAGTGCTGCAGGGCCTTATAGCCGCACCTAATGCTGTTTAGCTCCAGCCTCCCAACCATAGCTTTGGGATTCTACCCAAATGTAATGACTGCATCAGTGAAACATGAAGAACATAGTACAGTTGTGTACACTTACCATAAATGTAGATGTTCGAGTGTATTCACTGTTGCAGTCCAGGTTACCCTCCCTCCATCCACCTGTCATTCTACAGTTTATCTTTTCTTCTCTATCTTCTACAACCTATGTGGTGTATTTGCTTGTAGATGAAGATAAAGTTTATATTGCTGCATGTGTGTGTGTGTATATATATATATATATATATATAAAATATTGCTACCTTTTTGGGGGCAAGAAAAACTAAAGAAAATGGCGTTGGCTGCATGTTTTATACCCGACGACCTGACGTCATGGAAGAGAAGACAGCAACCGACACAGGACCCAAGACTTTGGAATTCAGGCCGACTGAGGGCAACCTGCCAGCAGATTACCCAAATGTAATGACTGCAACAGTGAATACACTCGAACAGCTACATTTATGGTAAGTGTACACAACTGTACTTTCAAGCCGTCTTGAACTGGATTTCCCCACTGGCAAGGCTGATAACTTCAGGCTCTAGAATCTGTGGCGGCTGCCCATCCCCTTAGTCCCTTTTGCAAGGTTTTTTATGCAAGTTCTTCAATGGACAGTGACTGCTCAGTGGTCTGTTCGCTACCAGCCTCTCTCTCTCTTCCTCTCAAATTGACTTCAGTTTGCAGAAGACATCTTCAATGGTGGTTGCTGTTAGTCGACCTAACGATAGGCAGGCCTTTTCTCCTCCCTTCCCCCTCAACCATGTTGACCACAGACATTTGCCAGTTGGGGTAGGGTGGGAGGGCATTTCAAGGGAAAGATGGTCCAAGGTATGTGGTCCCACGTGGACACCAAGTTGCATATCAATGTTCTGGAGATGAGAGCAGTCCTCCTTACATTGCAAGCTTTTCAGGTCATTCTCCCTCTGGGAACTATTGCAATTCACACAGACATGTCAGTGGTGTGGTATGTCAAGAAACATGGAGGAACCCATTCTTATCCGTTGTACAGAGAGGCCATGAGGGTTTGGGAATGGGTGATGTCTTCAGATAGTTTTCTTCTTGCAACTTGCAAACCAGGGAAATCCAGCGTCCTGGCAGACAAGCTCAGCAGGTCCATTCTGACCCCTTATGAGTAGTCCCTCAACCGGTCAATAGCATACTTTGATCTTCAGCCACTGGGACCAACCCTGCTGCATTTTATTTGCATCCCCCCAGAACAACAAGTGCAGCAACTACTTCGCTATGATCTCATCTCTGGGGGGAGTCCCCAAGGGATGCTCTGGCTCACGATTGGCCTTCGGCCTCCTCTACGCATACCCTGCACTACCCTTGATCCCAAAGTTTCTTCAGAAAGCAAAACGTCTGAAGTCCTTGATAATCCTCATTGCCCCCTATTGACCTTGTCAGATTTGGTTCCCCTTTCTCTGGTGTCACCTGAAATATTCTCCATGGATACCGGAACCCAAACAGAACCTCCTTTCTCACTTGACAGAGGGTTCTCACCCCAATGTGGTATCCCTCAAATTGACTGCTTGGGTTCTCCACTTCCAGTGATTGTTTGAAGGTTTAAGCTTGATTCCACCATTAAGACATTGTTTTAGCCTTCCAAAAACTGGCTACCAAGAAAGCCTCAATCTTCACCACTGGCAACAGTGGGAGATGTATGCTGGGAGGATAACAGGTACGCACACAGTATTTCCAGATGGAGCTCAATGCATCAAGTACAATTTCCCTTCAGACCATGCAGAGTTCACAGTTAGTGTGGGGCTGGTTTCTCTAGATCCCCAATAAGACTCCCCACTGGCACAGCTATAGAGTTGAGATCTCAGCTGAGTGACCAAGCCACTCTTCACGAATCATATCTAGAGGTCCCCTAACACTATGTCCATACAGAAACTCAAAAGATGAGAAACCTGTAATTTCCTGCTGCACATCTCTGTAAGCAAACAACAGATGGGGCAAATATTTGTCACAATCCCTCTTAAACTGGTCAGCAAATGCCTGTAGTGTGGTCTTTATTTTAGAGGATAACCTCTCCACAAGACAATTAGTCTGGGGATGTTAGTGGGTAGCCTTTAGATGCTTCACCCCACAGTGCTTCCACAGACAAGCCAGCAGGTCTGAGATGAAATTAACACTTCTGGTAGTCCGTATTTATTTTGGGAAACCTACCCTGCTGAAAATCTCTAACAAAGTATTTGCCACCTTTTCTGCCTCAGAGGAGGACAGGACCACTGCCTTAGGGTATCTGGTAACATAATCTATATGCAGTTACACACAGGCCTGGAGCAAGCATGTGGGTTTTCTTCCCTGTGGAGCTTGGGGTACTCCGAGGTGCCACAATTTCCATAGCTCTGAAATGGTTCCTCAATCACAGGCAGAGGCACCAAAGGAGCTTTGACCTTTTCTTTTGCCTCGCCTACCTTTTAGCACTGCTCACAGGTCCTGCAGTACCCTGTTATATCCCTGGAAATTGCAGGCCAATTAAAGCTCTGCATAATACGTCTCTTGGTACACTTTATGCCCGTATGACCTGGAAAGGGAATGTCATGGCTATGGCTAGATGTGCCAGATGGTAGGCTCTGGGCACTACCAACTGCTGTATTCTCTCACCCTCTAGCCCTTCCTCAGGAGTCCACTCTCTATGCAGTAACTCTTTGTCCCAGTATACAGATTCTCCTTTTCCTTCACAATCAGGCGCCTCCCTAGCTCCCTTCCTCAAGCCTTGTAATGTAGAATCTGAGAGCTGAGCCTGTCTCATCTCTTTGTAACCCTTTCCAGCTCCCCTTCCACAGGAAGTCTGGTATCCTCTGATAGCGGTGCCTTACTGTCAGCCTGGATACTACTACTCACCCCTGCCCTTGCAGTCACTCTGTCCAAGGGAACATCAGTAACCACAAGCAGCTGTGGCTTACCTTCAGTCTCACTGCTACCAGGTAGCTCCCTCCCTGAAGTAGCCACCTCACCAGTCCTGTCTTCAAATATGCGGTCTGTCTGGGTCCCCCCCAAGCTACCAGACCCACATGCTTGTCTCCAAGCCTGACTGTGTGTAACTGCAGGTACTGTATTATCAAAATCGTTCCCTATCAGAACATTTCCAGGGATATCCTCAAACACACCCCTACTTGCTTGCTTCTTTTTCCACTGTCACAGTCGAGATGAACCATAGCAAAAGGTATTTGGAATGGGGTCCCTCCTAAAGCTCTGACTAGAGTAGACTTCCCAAGTAAGTAGTGCTCCTCCTTAACCATTGCAGGCTTCACAGTGGTTAGGTCAGAGGCTGTATCTCTCTTAGCACTGGCCTGTTTCCCATCTACTAGGATAGGATATAACCTCTTGTGGTAGTTTGGTACCCTTGTTGTCTCCAGACAACTTACTACTTGCATTCTGTCATTCCCAGTTACTGGCTCTCCCACCTTTTGTTCCCCACCTTGCCTTCATGGACATGTATATGCTACATGGCCCCACTGGTTAGATTTAAAATATTTAACCCTTGATCCTGGCCATGTACCTGAACTAGTGGCTTCCCCTGCTACTGACTTGATCCTGTTGGGGTGGTTTAGGCTGCCCACCATGGGTTCCCTTAGACCCTCGTCAACCATGAGGTTGACAGCAACCTCTCTTTTAACCCCACCACATTGCCACTATGGTCAGAAAGTCTTTATATGTGGCACATCTCATTACTAAGGGTTTTGCATCCAGGAAGAAAGAGATCATTGTCTCCCTCTATTCTTCCCTCATTCGGCCAGTCATAGAGTACAATACCCCATTTGGTATGGTACCCATGGTTGCCAGATTTCTGACTTGCCGGGTAGAGACAAAAAAAAAAAAGGTCTTTAAACACGGAGCTACTTCTGTTTAATACGGAACATCAGGCAGTTCCGCATTAAACACAAGTAGCTCCGTGTTTAATTTTTGATTGGCCCATATGCCGGTATACGAGCCAATAAAAAAAATTGCGAAATGGAGCTGTGTTTAATGCGGAACTGCCTGATGTTCTTCGTGTTTCACTGTTGCAGTCCTAACATGTGTTATCTGGCTCCCGTTAGTCCTCAGTCAGCCCGAATACCAGAGTCCTTGGTATATGACCTCTGCTGCCGTTGGCTATAAACTGATGTCAGAATGTCAGGTATAAAGGGAGGTGGCCGATGCCATTTCCCCAGTCTTTCTTGCCGCAGAGCCCAAAGCAGATGCAATTTGCACTAGTGCTGGTCGGCCGTTTACCTTCTTTCTGTATTCTGACTACCAAATTGAAGGCGCCTTCAGATAAGTACCCTGTTGGGGACCCACTTTTCTTGCTTTAACGAATGTCAGATAAAGTTAACTGTCTTGCCTGTGGAAAACAGATTCCACACCGTGATTTTCATTCCTATTGTATAACTTGTTTGGGCCTTGAGCATGACTTCCCTAACTGTGATCTCTATGCTTCCTTCAACCCGTGTACCATACGCCCTAGAGCTAAGATTTTATGTAAGCATTTCTGAGTCTGACCTGAGTTTGTTGGTATGATGTCTTCTGGTCTACTGACTTCGGATATACCTAAGAAATGCAAGGACAAGGACCGTGACAGGCCTAGGGTTAAAGCTGCTGACGACGTACCGGTAGCTAGTGAGGTGCTTTTGCAGCCCCTACAGGCTGCAGATTTTCAGCTGCAGGCCTCTGCTGAGACCTTTACGGAGTCCTCTATGCCGCAGGCTGCTATTTTGTTTTTAGATGCTCCGCCTGTCGCCGCCTCAGATGGGTCCGGAGCTGCTATGCTATGCCGGTGCCTGCATAGCAGCTCCGCCTGTTGCTGCCTCAGATGGGTCCAGAGCTGCTATGCAGGCACCGGCTTTTGACGCCTCTTTTCTTTGACATGAGACCAGAACCAGACCCGACTACCTTAGCTCAGACTTCTGCAGTTGCTAGGCTTCTTGAGTCCCTCCAGATTACTAGCAAACCTTTCAGCCGCAAATTTACCCACAAATGGGCATCGGCCTCCTCTCCTGTGCCTCAGTCCCAGTTGGTAAAAATGGCTGGTGATCTTCTTACCCTTATTAAGGGCTCTCATCCCTCCCCTTCCAAGAGGGCTAGGGAATTGTCTCCTGATGTTTTGTCTTACTCAGATTCTGAGGTTTCCAGTATTTCTGCTGGTGAGGAAGGAAATTCTCAACTTTTTTCTGGCTTTGAAGATTCTGATGCTGATGATTCTTTCCCCTCTGCCTCCCCTCCTGAAGATTTTTCCTTTGGAGATAATTTGAATACTCTTAGGGAGCACTTTAAATGGGAAAGTCAGAATTTCCCTCAGGCTAAGATGAGGATCTGGGGATTTTTAGATCTGCCACAGCATAAACCTCTGGCTATACCTCGTTTTGGAAGTTGTGGATGATGTTTTCATGGAATATTCTTTAACTCCTAATTTTGTTCCTCTTGCTCCCAGAAAACCTGATAGGTATTATAGGGTTCCTGATTCTCATTGATTTCTTTTTCGAAACCCTACTGCTGATCCTGAGATTATTTCTTAAAGTCCCCAAGGGTGTTAAGGCTACTTTTGCTAAAAACCCTGTACCTTCTGATAAGGAGTCTAGGGCCTTGGACAGGTGAGGTAAAAGGTCTATACCTCTGCAACTCTTGCCATTAGATCTGTGAATTGTCTTTTTCACATGCTTAAGTATCAGCAGCATACTTTGGAGGCTATTAAGGCTAAGTTTGGGGATATTCCTTCCATGTCAGAGAATAAAGACTTGCAAGATTTACTAAATTCTGGCACTCTGGTTAATAAGCATTCTCTTCATTGTGGTTTTGACACCTTGGTGGCTTCCTTCAGAGCAGTATCCACTGGTTCTGTTATTAGAAGGCATGCTTGGCATAGGGAGCAACCTCTTTCTGAACCTGTAAAATCTAAATTGCACAAAGACAACCTTTTTGGTAACAAGGCTGAGGAGGTACTGAAAAGGTTGGAAGATAAGGCAAAATCTATGCAAGCTGTAAAAGATTTCCTTGGTTTAGTAGGCATTATCCTTCCAAGAACTGGTCTTTCCCTGATCCTGGCAAGCAGGGTCACTCTAGGCCTAGGGGTTTCAGGTCTTCCAGAGGGCAGGTTTCTGCCCCTCAAAGGACTAAACAGTGGCATCCTTCTGCTAAATCAGGGAGTTCTATGCCAGCTTCCCAAAGCAAGCATTCTCAATGACTTCAGCCTTCTTGTGCCTACCTCTGTGGGCCCAGGGTTTCCTTTGGGGGAGAAGGTTAGCCAGGTTCACAGGGGTATGGTCAACCATCACAGACGACAAATGGGTACTCAACATAGTAAACCAAGGTTACAAGTTTTATTTTTACACCTTCCCTGTTCTACAAGGTTATCCAGACATTCCCAGAACACTCAGGGCAGAGGTAGAGAATCAAATTTCTTCTCTACTGACTATCGGTGCTATAGAGCCAGTTCCTGCAAATCAGGCAGGCCTAGGTTTGTATTCAAGACTTTTTCTGGTACCCAGAAAAGGGGGCAACTGACGCCCTATTCTGGATCTGTCTATTCTAAACACTTTTCTGGTGATTCCCAAATTCAAGATGCTCACTCTTCAATAGTTACTGCCAATGGTTGGATAAGGATTCATGGCTGGTAACTTTTGATCTCAAGGAGGCTTATCTGCACATCCCAATAAGGGAAAGTTGCAGTCAGTTTCTTCGTTTCAGGGCTGGGGAGCAACACTTCCAATTCTCTGCGCTGCCCTTTGGCTTATCTACTGCTCCCAGAGTTTTCACAAAGTGCCTGGCGCCAGCCATTGATTTTTGCAGGCAGAGGAACATTCAACTTTATCCTTACCTGGACGACTGTCTCATTCAAGCAAACTCCCCAGAACAGTTAAAGGATTTGGACTTCGTGAAGAACATTCTCACTTCTTTGGGTTACACTCTCAATGAAAAGAAGTCAAAGTTGGTTCCTACAAGGGAGATTGTTTTCCTGGGAGCAAGTCTGAATACAGCCACCCAGATGGTATTCCTCCTTCAAGACAAACAACAAGATCTGTCGGTTTATTTCAAGAACTTGGCAAGCATGACCCAGCTCTCAGCAAGGCAATTCCTGCAAGCAGTGGGGTTCATGGCTTCATGTATCCTGATGATCCCATATGCAAGGCTGCATGTGAGAAAACTTAAGTGGTACCTCAGGAACCTTTGGTGTCAACACACACAGGACTTAGACTTGATTCTTCCCCTTTTTCCCTCTCTACAAATGGAGTTTCTCTGATGGGTGACAGCCTGTTCTCAGAACAAGGGTCTACCTTTCTGCTCACCACCTGCCAGCCAGACTCTCACCTGATGCCTCAGATTATGCATGGGGGGCATACAAGTGACTTGCAGCACCTAACAGATTCATCTGCACATAAACTTAAAAGAATTGATGGCAGTGCAGCAGGCCTTGCTGGCTTTCAAGGACCTACTCTACCCTGGGACTCTTCTGAGCAAAACAGACACCACCACAGTCATGTGGTACATCAACAAGCAGGGGGGGACTCACTGTTACCCTTTGTGCAGACACAGCATGAGACTATGGTCCTTAGCAGCTTACATGGGCATACATCTCATAGCCCAGTATCTTTCAAGGAGGCTAAACTCCTTGGCGGATCAATTGAGCAGACATGTTCTGGATCCTCACAAGTGGCAACTGAACAAAATCATTTTCCATCGCATCTCTCTCAGCATTGGGACACTCCTCAGGTGGATCTTTTCTCCTCTCACACCAATCATCTCCTTCCAACCTTCTGCACCAGGGAGTTTCACAACAAAGGATGGAGAGTGGATGCTTTGTCCTTCCCATGGACTCAACTCTCAAATTATGCTTTCCCCCCTCTGCCTCTTCTTCCCAGAGTACTGCTAAAGATAAGGGATGAAAAACCAAAGGCTATTCTTATAGCACCAAATTGGCCCAGGCAGCATTGGTATCCCCTTCTTTGCAGCCTTTCCCAAGCTCCGCCTTGGCATCTTCCCCTGGTACCAGATCTGTTGGTTCAGGAAGGGGGAAAGTTTCTTCATCCTCATCTTCAAACTCTGCATTTAACTGCCTGGCTAATGCTTTAAATCTTTCCCAGCAGGTGGTTGAAGTTCTTCATGAGGCCAGGAGGCCTAGCACCAGGAAATCCTATGCAGATAAATGGTAGAGATTTTGCTCTTGGATGCAGGCTAAAGGAGAAGAGTCTTCCCGACCTTCTCTTCCCCTCATTCTTGATCATCTAGCAGGTTTGCTTAATGATGGACTTTCCTTTTCTTCAATTAAGATTCATGCTTCAGCAATTTCTGCTCATTGTTCTTTTGAGCAACCAATTTTTTCTCACCACTTGATGAAAGAGTTCCTGAGAGGAGCTAGCAATCTTAGATCTCCCAGAAGAGCTCCTACTCCTGCTTGGGATTTTAATTTTGTCCTGGAGAAGCTTACTCTTCCTCCCTTTGAACCTGCTGCCTCTGCAGATTTAAAGTTTCTTTCATGGAAGACTGCCTTTCTTTTGGCTATTACTTCTGCCGGAAGGGTTTTGGAGCTGCAAGCCTTAATGGCAGTAGAACCTTTCATTATTTTTCATACTGACCTGGTTTCTCTGAAAACTAATCCCTCCTTTAGGCCTAAGGTGATTTCCAGTCTGACACTTAACCAGTCTATTCATCTGCATACATTCTTCAATAACCCCCAGAATAAAGGGAAAAGGATTATGCACTCTCTTGATGTGCACACAGTTGAGATTTTACTTAAATAGGACTAAACCCTTTCGGAAGTCTGAGCAGTTGGTTATTTTTTCTCCTGGGACTCAGGGTAAAGCTATTTCCAAACAAACCATCTCCAAATGGATTGCTCATTGTATTCACTTTTGTTACCTGCAGCATGGGAAGGTTCCCCCTCAGGGTATTAGGACCCATTCTACTAGAGCAGCCTGTACTTCTGCAGCCTTTTTGAGAGATGTGCCTACTAAGGACATTCTAGAAGCAGCTACTTGGTCTTATGTCCATACTTTCACAAAGCATTACAACTTGTCTTTGTTTTCTAAATCCAGGGCTGGTTTTGCCTCTGTAGTTTTTCAAGGCCTCCTTACCAACCCTTAATCTGTGATTCCTCCCCCCCCCCTTTTTGTTTTCTTCCTGGGCTTTGGGAATCAACCCATATGTTAGGACTGCAACAGTGAAACACGAAGAACATAGTACAGTTGTGTGCACTTTACCATAAATGTAGATGTTCGAGTGTATTCACTGTTGCAGTCCTAGTTTCCCACCCTCCATTCCCCCTTTATTCCTAGGGCACAGACTACATATGTTATTTTTGGATGGCTTTTTTCCAGGGTGTTTCCTTCCTGGTTTGGCTTTCTTTTGGGGGCTCCTGACAGCCAAGGGAAGAAAAACTGAGGAAATGGTGTCGGCCGTCACCCTTTATACCTGATGTTCTGACAGTTTACAGCTGACGGCAGCCAACGTCATGTACCGAGGAATCTGGTATTTGGGCCGACTGAGGGCTGCCGGGAGCTGGATAACCCATATGTTAGGACTGCAACAATTAATACACTCGAACATCTACATTTATGGTAAGTGTACACAACTGTACTGTGTTCCACTTTGAACACAAGCAGTTCTGTGTTTAGTGATGTTTGATTGGCCCGTATGCTGGTATATGGGCCAATTAAGAAAAAAAAAAAAAGCATCGGGCTGTTTAGCCGGGATTTAAGCTGGCAATGCGGGACTCTGGATCGGGCTGCTGATCCCGGGACAATAACGCTCAAATAGGGACATGTGGCAACCCTGCATGTACCTCACTAGACACCTGCAACAATTAGAGAGGCCACAAAAGTACCTCACAAAGAGGATCCTAGGCCTTAAACACGTGTCCTATATGGACAGACTCAAAAAACTCCCAACTATTCTCTCTCATATCGCCTATTTAGAAGCAATCTCTGCTTGACTTACAAAGCCATGTCTGACCCAGCTCTGTTAGAAATGCTACATCTAAAGAAATCCCAGTTCCTCTGCACTACATGCTCCAGAGACCTTAATCTCATTACCACAATCAACAGAACATGCTGGAGGGACAGGTTCATAATCCAGAGACTGCCCATGCTATGGAATAGACTTCCCATACATGTCAAGTGGAGTGCTTCACTGTCCCTCTTCAAGAGAAATCTTGATGAGCGGATATGAAATAGAAAATTCACCCCAGGGATCACTCCAGTGGCTCAACTCGACAGAGGCACTGGGAACTAAGGTCAGGTGGCACGATGCCAGGGTAATCCTATGGGCTAGGCTTGTAAAGGCTCCAGGGCAATTAGCCTAGTACACACCTATGAACTAATGTGCAACACTGAGTATCCCTTTCCTGTGCAGTGATGCCCTGCTTGCTAGGTATAGGTTTCCCTTTTTCTCCCACTCATCTGTGGTATTGCATTACCTATCTACCAGCCAGATTCTCATGTCCTCAGGCAAAGTGCTAAGGGCTTGTTCCCTCACCAAAAGGTCTGCCAGCCCTTCAAAAGTGGTGACCTGACACCCACTTAAGTGCTTTGCTCAGCAGTATATTCACACACATTCGTCTGCCTTGCTTCTGTGCTCTCTAAACTTTTTTCTGTAAGATTCAGGTGTTAACTTAAAACACACTAATAAATAATTTTTAACTGTATTATAATGTAAGCAATCAATATCAGACAATTTAGAAACTGCAGTTACTGCTTTACCATGGAGTAAGAGTGTCATGAACCGTACCCAGAGCCCTTGGTCAACATCATACTGTTTAAATACCCTTTCAAATAAGTTGATAAAACTGTCAAAATTCTCACCTTCTGTAAATTGTGGAAGACATTTTCTGACCTATATTGCTTCTGGGGTTTGGTTACACCCTTCCCTGTTACCTCCATGGCCCAGGAGAAGTCAGCATTTCCTTTTATGTTGCTTCTGCCTGTCATTTTCTTCTGCTTCCAGATGTCTCAGTCTCTCTGCTGATTCTAATTCCCTTTGTTTTTGTTTTTCCTTTTCTTCAGCCTGTAAACACCACAGTCCCTCTGCTGATTCTATTTCGAAATGTTTGGCCTCCAGTTCAAGTCTCTCTAACTCCAGATGGATTTTTAAGTCCTCTGAGGCAAAGTTGAACTGTCCATTTTCTGAGAGTTGTACATCCCCAAGGCCATTCTGGTTGTCTTCCTGGTTGCTGACATGTGATGCAGCTGTGACCAAGGCTACAATCATTTCTGCTTAAGTCAGGCTGGCATGCACCAGTCCTTTGGCTTAGCACATCTCAGCCAACTGGCTCCTTGTCAGCTTGCCATACTCTTGTGCTGACATCCTTGCCTGCTCTCCATGACTAACTAGGCTACCAAAAAAAATAAAACTATTGTGATATGAAGCTCTGAATATCTGCCATGTGGTTGCTTGAGAATACAAACACC